>NW_021604769.1:1135726-1186414 GCF_004785775.1 Grammomys surdaster
TCTTTCTTTCTTTCTTTCTTTCTTTCTTTCTTTCTTTCTTTCTTTCTCTTGCAGTTATTTGTTTGTTGAGATGAGAGAATACACACACACACATATATATATATATACACACACACACATATATATATATATACATATATACATATACATATATATGTACATATATCCCTGACTGCTCTAGAAATCACTTTTTTAGATAAGGCACTCCTCCAACTCATAGAGATCTGCCCACCTCTGCCTCCTGAGTGATAGAATTAAAATGTAAGCCACTATAATAGGGTATCTATAGATTTTTAAATTCATTATTCAAAGGTATAAATTCCAGTGTGCTATAAAAGAAACAAAACAGGAATAAATCTACATGGACCTAAAGTAAACACACTGATACAATATGTATATTTAATGCTTTAGGGAGAGTCTATAGTGGTGAGTTTCCATGTGTGTGTGTTTTTTTTTCCAAAGATTTTCTTCTACCTGGTCAACATAATCTCTGCCCCCATTTAACCATTCTTGTTCATTATTCTTGTTCTTATAGTTATTTAATTTTATAAAAACACAGCACTAAGCCATCATTGATGACAAAAGGTCATTTTATAGAAAGTAATGTATTTAAAGCCAAACCACTATTATTTTAATACTAAGGTATGTGACATGAGAATTTTCCTACTTCATAAATAAAATTGATATCCCTATCTTATCATACTTAAGTATACTAGAGTTCTTTTGTTTAGCATTGAGTAACAGTGTATCAAAATACACTTTTCTTTTTAAATTTTTGGAGGGGAAGATGTTTTCATTAATCATTTTATTTGTTTACATTTCAAATGATATTCCCCTTCCTGGTTACTCCTTTACCATCTCCTATCCTTCCTTCCCACTTCCCCTTTGCCTCTTTTATGATGCTTCCCCACACATTAACCCACTCCCACCTCACACCTCTAGCATTCCCCTAAGCTGGGGCATCAATTCTTCCTCCACCTCCCATTGATGTCAAATAAGGCCATCCTCTCCTATGTATCTGGAGTCCTGGATCCCTCCATGTATATTTTTTTTTGTTGGTAGTTTAGTCCTTGGGTGCTCTGGGTGGTCCAGTTATTTGATATTGTTCTTCTTATGGAGTTACAATCTCCTTCAGCTTCTTCAGTCCTTCCCCTAGCTCTTCCATTGGGGTGTTCATGTTTGGTTGTATTGGTCAGGGAGGGGATGATTTAATCAAGGATTTTTTTTTATGACTATGTACCTGTTCTCAAACAAATAAGTGTAGTAGTTATCAAGAAAAGAAATGATGAATAAGGAAAAAATGATTTTATTTATTATCATTTATTTTAAATGTTTAGCAAATTCATTCATGAAGAATACAGACTCAGTGTCACTTTTTGCAGGAAATTTGATTAAACTCTGAACATTGAGATTGTGTTATTTACTGAGAAAATCTGTTTCTAGTTGTTGTATGACTCAGCCCTTAGCACACATCTTTAATCCCTTTGGGTGAAATACAGATATGCTCTTTTTTTTTTCTTGTAGATTGAAATTATTATTATTTTTAATTTATTTTATTGGATTTTTTTTTTACATTTCATATGTTGTCCCCTTACCCCATCCCCCACCCACCCCGGAACCCCAAATCCCCTCACCCCTCCTCCTTCTTCTCTGTGGATGTAACCTCTATCTACCCCCCCACTCCCACCTCCCCACCCTCAAAATTCCCACCCCCTGGGGCATCCAGCCTTCATGAGGTCAAGGTTTTCTTCTTCCACCTATGCCCAGCAGGGCCCTCCACTCTTAAATATTCAGCTAAAGCCCTGGATCCCTCCCTAAGTGCTCCCAGGCTGGTGGTTTAGACCCTGGGAGCTCTGGTTGGTTGGTACTGTTGTTCTCCTCATGGTGCCACAAATCCTTTTAGCTCCTCCAGTCTTCACTCTAACTCCTCCATTGAGAACCCCATGATCAGTTCAATGGCTAGTTGTGAGCATCTGCCTCTGAATATGTCAGACTCTTGAAGACCTCTGAGGAGACATCCATATCAGGCTCTTATCAGCATGCACTTCCTGACTTCCACAACAGCATCTACCTTTGGTGACTGCACATGGGATAGATACTCAGGTGGAGTGGTCTTCAGACAGCCCCTCCTTCAGTTTCTGTCCCTCACTTTCTCTACATATTTGCTCCCTTGAGTATTTTGTTGCCCCTTCTAAGAAGGACCAAATCACCCCCACTTGGTCTTCCTTCTTTATGAGCTTCATGTGGCCTGTGAGTTGCATCTTGGGCATTTCAAGGTTCTGGGCTAATATCCAATAATCAGTGAGTGAATACCATGTATGTTCTTTTGTGATTGGCTTACCTCACTCAAGATGATAATTTCTAGTTCCATCCATTTACCTAGGAACCCCTCGAATTCATTGTTTTTAATTGCTGAGTAATATTCCATTGTGTAAATATACCACATTTTTTTAATCCATTCCTCAGTTGAAGGACATCTGGGTTCTTTCCAGCTCCTGGCTATTATAAATAAGGCTGCTATGAACATAGTTGAGCATATGTCCTTGTTATATGTTTGAGCATCTTCTGGGTATATGCCTAGGAGTGATATAGCTGGATTCTCAGGTAATGCTATGTCCAATTTTCTGAGGAACCACCACACTGATTTCCAAAGTGGTTGCACCATCTTGCAGTCCCACCAACAATGGAGGAGTGTTCCTCTTTCTCCACACCCTCACCAGCATCTACTATCACCTGAGTTTTTAATCTTAGCCATTCTCACAGGTGTGAGATGGAATCTCAGGGTTGTTTTGATTTGCATTTCCCTGATGACTAAGGATGCTGAACATTTCTTTAGGTGCTTCTCAGCCATTCGAATTTCTTCCATTGAAAATTCTTTGTTATGGCCCTGCTGGGCATAGGTGGAAGAAGAGAACCTTGACCTCATGAAGGCTGGATGCCCCAGGGGGTGGGAATTTTGAGGGTGGGGAGGTGGGAGTGGGGGGGGAATAGATAGAGGTTACATCCACAGAGAAGAAGGAGGAGGGGTGAGGGGATTTGGGGTTCCGGGGTGGGTGGGGGATGGGGTAAGGGGACAACATAGGAAATGTAAATAAAACATCCAATAAAAAAAAAAAGAAAATTCTTTGTTAAGCTCTATACCCCATTTTTTAATAGGGTAATTTGGTTGTCTGGTGTCTACTTTCTTGAGTTCTTTGTATATATTGGATATTAGCCCTCTATCAGATGTAGGATTGGTAAAGATCTTTTCCCAATTTGTTGGTTGTCGTTTTGTCCTATTGACAGTGTCCTTTGCCTTACAGAAACTTTGCAATTTTAAGAAGTCCCATTTGTTAATTCTTGATCTTAGAGCATATGCCTTTGGAGTTCTGTTCAGGAACTTTTCCCCTGTGCCCAAGTATTCGAGGCTCTTCCCCACCTTCTCTTCTATTAGTTTCAGAGTATCTGGCTTTACGTGGAGGTCTTTTATCCACTTAGACTTGAGCTTTGTACAAGGGGATAAGAATGGATCAATTTTCATTCTTCTACATGTTGTCTTCCAGTTGAACCAGCACCATTTTTTAAAAATGCTGTCCTTTTTCCACTGGACAGTTTAGCTCCTTTGTCAAAGATCAAGTGACCATAGGTGTGTGGGTTCATTTCTGGGTCTTCAATTCTATTCCATTGATCTTCCTGCCTGTCTCTGTACTAATATCAGGTAGTTTTTATCACTATTGCTCTGTAGTACAGCTTGAGGTCAGGGATGGTGATTCCTCCAGAAGTTCTTTTATTGTTGAGAATAGTTTTCGCTATCCTGGGTTTTTTGTTATTCCATATGAATTTGAGAATTTCCTTTTCTAACTCTGTGAAGAAGTGAGTTGGGATTTTAATGGGGATTGCATTGAATCTGTAGATTGCTTTTGGTAAGATGGCCATTTTTATTATATTAATCCTGCCAATCCATAAGCATGGGAGATCTTTCCATCTTCTGAGATCTTCTTCGATTTCTTTCTTCAGGGACTTGAAGTTCTTGTCATACAGGTCTTTCACTTGCTTGGTTAGATTCACACCAAGGTATTTTATATTATTTGCAACTATTGTGAAAGGTGTCATTTCCCTAATTTCTTTTTCAGTCTGTTTATCTTTCATGTAGAGGAAGGCTACTGATTTGTTTGAGTTGATTTTGTAACCAGCCACTTTGCTGAAATTGTTTATCAGGTTTAGGAGTTCTCTGGTGGAAGTTTGGGGGTCACTTAAGTATACTGTCATATCATCTGCAAATAGTGAGATTTTGACTTTTTCCATTCCTATTTGTATCCCTTTGACTTCTGTTTGTTGTCTAATTGCTCTGGCTAGGACTTCCAGTACTATATTGAATAGGTAGGGGGAGAGTGGGCAGCCTTGTCTAGTCCCTGATCTTAGTGGGATTGCTTCAAGTTTCTTTCCATTTAGCTTGATGTTGGCTACTGGTTTGCTGTAAATTGCTTTTACTATGTTTAGGTAGGGGCCTTGAATTCCTGATATTTCCAAGACTTTTATCATGAGGGGATGTTGAATTTTGTCAAATGCTTTCTCAGCATCTAGTGAGATGATCATGTGCTTCTTTTCTTTAAGTTTGTTTATATAGTGGATTACATTGATGGATTTCTGAATATTGAACCTTCCCTGCATTCCTGGGATAAAACCTACTTGATCATGATGGATGATTGTTTTGATGTGGTCTTGGATTCAGTTGCTAGAATTTTATTGAGTATTTTTGCATCGATGTTCATAAGGGAGATTGTTCTGAAGTTCTCTTTCTTTGTTGGGTCCTTGTGGGGTTTGGGTATGTGTGTAATTGTAGCTTCATAGAACGAATTGAGTAGTGTTCCTTCTGTTTCTATTTTGTGGAATAGTTTGAAGAGAATTGGTATTAGGGCTTCCTTGAAGGTCAAACAATGAAGGTAAACTTAGTTTGTAGAAGGAGGCACCCTGCAGTTCTTTTAGACATGAACACTTCCGGGTCAGAGATTTTGACTATGGGTTGGTAATACAATTCCTCCTCTTGAGGCCCTGTCTTTCTACTGGAAGTAGATTCTTTGAGTTCCCTCTCTCCATTTTTGGGAATTTCATCTAAGGTCACTCCCATTGATTGCTAAGAGTCTCTCACCTCACAAGTCTCTGGTAATTTCTAGAGGGTCTTCCCATCTCCCACCTTCTGAGGCTGCATATTTCCATTCATTCTGTTGGCCCTCTGGGCTTCTCTCATGGCCCCCCTACCCCATACCTGATCCTGTTCTCCTTTTCATCTCCCCTTCCCATTTCCCACCCAAATCCCACCATCCCTCTGCCTCTCATGATTATTTTCTTCCTCCTACTAAGTAGGAATAAGGCATCTGCACTTGGCCTTTCTGCTTGTTGAAGTTCTTAATTCTGTGGGTTGTATCCTGGATATCCTGTACTTTTTGGCTAATATCCACTTATAAGTGAGCACATATCATATATATACATTTTAGTCTGGGTTACCTCACTTGGGAATATATTTTCGAATTTCATTCATTTGCCTGTAAAATGCATGATGTCCTTGTTTTTAGTCTAGTGTTGGAGGAAAATCCTCTCAAAGATAGAGGAGGAAGAATGTGATGAGCAATTATGGGAAGGAGGACCTGGATGGGGCAACAGCTGTTTTGTAAATAAATAAAATATAGAAAAAGAAAGCACTCATGTTTGAAAGTGATGTCTAATTGAGTGGTAGGCCTGGTCAGGGAAAATTTTGATAGAATAAGATATGCCCAACTCACGAAAAGAGAAATGAAAGGGAAGCTACCTCAGGGGCAGTGCAGAGAGAGAAATGAGAGGCAGTCTTACCTAGACAGTTATAAAAAGACAAGTTGGAGAGGAAGAACAGTCTAGATACTGGTGAAGAGAGAATGAAAAGCATCCAGAAGATTAGAACATGTTACCAAAGTTACTATGAGGCCAAGCAAGAGCAATTCAGGAGAGGCTAAGGGAGAAGACAGATTGAATCAGTCATCTTGGAGAGGACTTTGAGCCAGAAGACCTTAGGGAAAACAGCTAGCTAGAGTTAAAAAAAAAAAAAAAAGCAAGAAAAGGACTGCTTATTCAGCAGTGAATTTCAGAGGCTCTAAACATTCTAGGCCTAGATTAGATTGTGCAAAATCTAGAAGTGTCCAGGACTAGGCCTAGGTTACAAGATGGAAGCAGGAAGCCCCAGAGACAACAATTACACAATTATGTCCGACACATAAAAGATACATTTACAGTTACTTTTGATCAAAATTCCACTTATCATCTTCTCTGCTTTTTTCAGTCAGTATTCTAGAAACCAAGTGGTAGCATGATTTATCTTTTTGCTATTTGTTCCAGTCAATACATTAAAGTTAATAAATCTTTGTTCTTTACTTTCATCTCAGTTCTATTTAACTATAGCAATTCCGACATGCTCCATGCACAAAGATATGTTTTTTAAACACTTGAATAATTTGAATACCACCTAAATTTTTTAATGTGTTAAAACTATGCTCTTTTGCTTTTTTTCTTTTCCCTCTTTTTTAGTATTTTATTTTATATTTTGAAATGTTTTACTGATTACTTGTACATTTAATCATGTTCTCTAATCTCCCTTTCTCTCCACATTATCCCTCTGTCCTTGTAACCTCTCCCTCAGGGAGACAAACAAACAAAAACATCTTACCATGACAGCTATACTATGTCTTGGTATGGTTCACAGTATACAGTTCTTCCCAAAATGTTTTTCTTGCAAATGTTCACCTGGTTTGAGTTCTTTGGCTTCTGCTACATTATGTAGTACTAGATCCTTACTGGGACTCTTAGATATCCTGTTGTTTCCCTGTGTCATGGAGATCTTTCAGCTTTGGAATCAAGAGGACCATTCTCTTCACGGGCTCTAGCATTTCATAGATATGATAAATTCAGTGCCTGGATCTAGAACTGGATGGTACCTGAGTTGGTCAGCATGACTGTGATCTCCTTGTCAGGACACTGGGACCAGCTCTGCAGTCTACCCAGGTGAGGGGGCAGGAAAACCTCAGCTGAGTGCTATAACCTGCAAAGGGATGGACCAGATCTCCCACTCTCAGTCCCTCAGGGTCATAAAACTGTACTCTTAGATAAAACTAAATCTTCATATTTCACCATTAATAAAATGTGAAACCAAATATATTTAGGACCTGAATGTCAGACCTGATTTTTAAATTTTATTTACTTTACCTCCTGATCACTACCCCCATTCCGAGTCACTCCCTCCCATAATTCCTCTCCAACACCCTCCTCTTCTCCTATGCTCCAAATGAAAGGGCACCTGCATTTGAAAATTAAAATTACTGAAGTTTAAACCTCATTTCAATTCCCACACATTAATAGTGGGAGGCTTTGCCACTCCACTTTTACAAATGGACAGGTCATGAAATCAGAAATTAATCAGAGAAATAATGAAACTAACAGATGTTATTAATCAAATGGACCTAATAAGTTTCTACAAAACATTTCTGACAAATACAAAATAATGTATCTTCTTCTCAGTATCCTCAGTATTTTCTCAGTATATCTTTTCATGGAACCTTTTCCAAGATTGACCATACTCAGTCAAAATGCAAGCCTCAAGAGATAAAGGAATATTGAAATAACAACTTGTATCTTGTTAGATCACCATGGATTAAAGTTGGACTTCAACAAAAACAGAAACAACATGAAGTCTACAATTCTTTGAAATGGAACAACTCTCTAATTGATGACTACTTGGTCAAAGAAGAAATAAAGATATTGAGACTTTCTAGAATTCAATAAAAATAAAGGCACAACATATGGAAATTTATGGAACACTGGCCAAAAGGAACATTCATAGCACTAAGTGCCTTCATAAAGAACATGTAGAGTTCTCATACTAGCAACTTAACAGCAAAACTGAAAACTCTAGACCAAAAAGAGGCAAATACAACCAAGAGGAGTAGGCATCAGAAAATAGTCAACCTCAGGGCAGAATTCAATCAATTAGAAACAAAAAGAATACAGAGAATCAACAAAACTAACAGCTTATTCTTTGAGAAAGTCCACCAGAATTAACAAAACCAAGCATTTTTTTGAAGAAAATTAAAAAAGATAGACAAACCCTTAGACAAGCTTCCAAAAAGGCACAGTCAGTATGTAAATCAACAAAATCAGAAATGGAAAGGAAGACATAACAATAAAAAAATTAGGAAGTTAAAAATATCATTTGGCTGATGGTTTGGTATACATTGCTTTTATTATGTTTAGTTATGTGCCTTGAATTCCTGGTCTTTCCAAGACATCTGAAATGAAAGATGTTAGATTTTGTCAAAGGATTTTTCAGCATCTAAACAGATAATCATGTGAGGTTTTTTTCTTTTACTTTGATTATATAATGGATTACGTTGATGGATTCTCATAATATGGAACTATCCCCTGCATTCTTGGGATGAAGCCTACTTGATCTGGTGAATGATGTTTTTGATGTGTTCTTGGATTCAGTTTGAGAGAATTTTACTGAGTATTTTTGCATCAATATTCAGAAGCAAAATAGGTCTAAGATTCTCTTTCTTTGTTAGGTCTTATGTAGTTTAGGTATCAGAGTAACTGTGGCTTCATAGAATAAATTAGGTTGTGTTTCTTTTATTTTTCTATTTTTTGGGGCTAGTTTGAGGAGTAGTGGTATTACGTCTTTGAACGTCTAGTAGAAATCAGGTATGGGAGGAGACAGAAGAGAAGCCCAGAGAGCCAGGAGAATGGAAGGACATATGCAGCTACATGGGGTTTCAGTTGGGAGATGGAGGAACACCTAGAAAGTCCCAGAGACCTGAGATATGAGAGGCTTCCAGGATTCAATGTGGCTGACCTTAGCAGAAAGGCTCAGTTGTGGAGAGATAAACTCTTGAATTGACCAACTCCAGCAAAGGGATGGAGACACCAAGCACTCTTCAAAAATTTTGACCCAGAGTTGTTCCCTTCTAAAAGAAATATCAGGAGAAAAATGGAGCAGACACTAAAGGGCCAGTGACCAGCCAAACTTTAGATCCATCCCATGGACAGGCAACAAACCCTGACACTATTAGTGATATTATGTTGTACTTGAAAACAGGAGCCTAATATGGCTGTCTTCTGAGAAGCTCAACTAGCATCTAACTGAGGCAGATGCAAATATGTGCTGTCAACAATTGGGCTGAGGTCCGGGACCTCTATGGAAGAGTTACGTCAAGGATTGAAAGAGCTGAAGGGTATGGCAATCCCAAAGGAAGAGCAACAATGTCAACTAACCTGAAACCCTGGGAGTTCTCAGAGACAAAGCCACCAATCAAATAATCCAACTAAAAAAATGGAGTACAGAGCTAAAGAGAAAATTTTCAACTGAGGAATCTGGAATAGTCAAGAATTATTTAAGGAAATGTTCAACAACCTTAATTATCAGGGAAATATTTGGAGAATCCATCTTGCACCAATAAAATGGCTATGATCATAAACTAATGGGACAGTTCATGCTGTCCAGGATTGGGGGAAAGGAGAACACACTGCCTTTGGTGGTGGGATTGCAATCTTGTACAATCACTCTGGAAATGAAGACCCAATTATACTGTTCCTAGGCATATACCCAAAAAATATTCCACTATACCACAACAACACGTGTTTCACTATTTTCATATCAGCTTTGTTCATTATAGTCAGAAACTAGAAACAACCCAGATATTCCCCAACCAAGGAATGAATACAGAAACTGTGGTTCTTTTGCCCAGTGGAATACTATTCAGCTATTAAAAACAAGGATAGCATGGATTTTGCTAGCAAATGGATGGCACTAGAAAATATCATCCTGATTGAGGTAATCCAGGCCCCAAAAGACATATCTGGTATGTACTCACTGATAAGTGGATCTTAGCTATAAAGTACAGAATACCCCTGATACACCATACACACAGATCCAAATAATTTAAACCAGAGGGAAGGGCCAAATGATGATGCTTGAATCTCATTTATCATAGAAAAGGAAAAAGTCATGAGAGACAAAGGGAAAGAGGGACTTTGGTGGGAGAGTCAAAGAGCAGCAAAATAGGGGGCAGGATCTGCTGTGGGGAGAGACAGGAGAGAAGCTCAGAGGACCAGGAAAATGAATGAAAGTTTGAAGCTGCTGGGGGTGGGTTAAGGAGGTATGGGGGAAGTCTCTAGAAAGTCCTGAGACCTGGGAAGGGCCAGTGCCAGGAGTCAATGCAGGTAACCTTAGCCTTGATGCCTAACAATGAGGATATTGAACCTGAGGAGGCCATCTCCTATAGCCAGGCATGACCCCCCAATGGTGGATAAAGACACAAACCCACCCTCAGTGCTGCTGACCCAAATTTTGTCTTGTCTAAAAGAAATGCAGGAACCCAGATGAAGGAAAGATGGAAGGAATGGTCAACCATTCCAATAGGCAAGCATCAATCCCTGATACTATTCATAGTACTCTATTATGCTGGACAGCAGCCTAGCATAACTCTTGTCTGAGAGACTTTACCTAGCAGCTGACTCAAACAGATGCAGATACCCACATCAAAACATTGTATTGAAGTTAAGGACATTTCTAGAAGAGTTAGGGAAATGATTAAAGGCCCTGTAGGGGATAGGAACACCACAGAAATACCAACAGTTTCAACTAACCTAGACTGCTGGAAGCTCTCAGAGCCTAAGCCACCAAACCAAGATCATACAGTGGCTGGACCTAGGCTCCTAGCACATATATCACAAAGGACTTCTTTGTCTGCCCTCAGTAGGAGAAAATGTGCCCAATCCTGCAGCTCCTTTATCCCCAAGGGTTGGGGGATATCCAGGGCTCCTATCTTCTCAGAGTGGTGGGAGAATGGGAAGGGACTCTATGAGGTGGTGATAATAAAGAGACAGGTAGAAATAGGAATGTAAATAAATGTAAAAATAAGTATGGAAAGGAAGGAAGGATGGAAGGAAGGAAGGAAGGAAGAGAGGGAGGGAGGGAGAAAGGGAGGGAGGGAGGGAGGAAGGAAGGGAGAAGGAAGCATTACTTAGTAAAAGTACTAAACAAGAAAAAGTATAAAATGTCATCATATCCTAAATAAAGCAAGTATTAAAAACAAAACAGTCACCAAACCCAGACACTCTTGTGGATGTCAAGAAGTATATGCTAACAGGAGCTTAATATAGCTGTCTCCTGAGAAGTTCTGCTAGAGCCTGACATATACAGAGTCAGATGTTTGCAGCCAACCATTGGACTGTGCACAGGGATTCCAATGGAAGCCTCAATGAAGGAGTTAGAGAAAGGACTGAAGGAGCTGAAGTGGTTTGCAACCTCATAGGAAGAACAATAATATTAACCAACCAGACCCCTTAGAACTCCCAGGGACTAAACCACCAACTAAAGAGCACACATAGATATACCCATGGCTCCAGTTGCAATTATAGCAGAGCATGGCCTTGTTGAGCATCATTGGGAGGAGAGACCCTTGGTCCTGTGAAGGCTTGGTGGCTCAGTGAAGGAGAATGCTAGGTTGGGGAGGCTGGAGTAGGTGGGTGATTGGGGAAATACCCTCATAGAAGCAGGGGGGGGGGATGAGATAGAGGGTTTCAGAGGGAGGGGCTGGGAAAGGGGATAACATTTGAAATGTAAATTAAAAAAAATAACCAATAAAAAATAGAACAGTAAAACAAAACAAACAAACAAAAAAAACTTTCAAGAGTTCAAGGAAATAAATTAAGGAAGATATCAGAAGATGGAAAGATCTTCTATGCTCATGGATTGGTAGGATTAACATAGTGTAGATGGCCATCTTACTAAAATCAATATACACTATTACTGGCATTTCCATCAAAGTTCCAACACAATTCCTTATAGTCTGTGAAAGAACAATTTTCAACTTGATATGGAAGAAAAAATCAAGATGGCTAAAAGGATTTCTGTATAATAAAAGACCTACTGGCTATATTGTGGTCACTGATATCATATTATACTACAGCAATAATAATACAAACTGCATGTTATTAGTATATAAACAGAGAAGATGATCAACAGAATTGAATTGATGACCCTAAAACAAACATATACACTTATGCCCCCTTGATTTTTGACAAAGAAACCAAAACATTGCAGTGGGGGGAAAAGCTTCTTCAAGAAATGATACTGGTTGAACTGGATGTCAACATGTAGAAGAATGCAAAAACATTCATATTTATCACCCTGCACAAAACTCAAGACTAGGTGTAACAAAGACACCAACATAAACCAAGATACAATAAATCTGATAGAAAAGATAAAGAAGAATACGTTTGAATGCATTGGTCCAGGAGACAACTTCTTGAGCAGAACCCCAATGGCTCAGAATCTAAGGTCAACAACTGATAAATGGATTATAATATGGTTATTCCGCTGATAGGCATCTCACTTAAAGTCAACCCCATAGACTCCCCATCCCCCATATCCTCCCATGTCCTATGCCTCCAGCTAGATCCAGGAATTTCCATTCTAGGTCCTTCCAGCTCAGTTCTTTCCATTCTAGATCCTTTCCATCCTAGATTTTCTTCCAGCTAGATCCTAATTCCATTGATTTCCATTCACACTCCCAGTCCTCTTCTGCCCTCCTCACCCCCCACACCTGATAACCATCCTTGTTCTCCTCCTCACCTCATTTCTTGCCCAGTTTCCTCTCTCTAATCCAATGATTATTTAGTTTCCCCTTCCAAGTGAGATTAACGCACCACCCTCTCCTGGGACCTCCTTATTACTGAATTTCTCTCGGTCTGTGGATTAAAATATGATTATCCTGAAAATTATGGATAACTTCATAGATTCCAAAAATCTGCTCAAAAGGATGGGTTAATAACTAGTGATTGTTTAATAATAACAGAAAAAGCTTACTAATAGCAGGAATATTTCCTAAAAATGATTTTCTCCTGGGCCTTGTCTACTGGAGTTCTATTGTAGATTTTAATCTAAGGCAGTCACCTTAGGAAAACCACCTGCTAGTTATTAGCTTATCCTATGATGGCTCCTGACAGGGCTCTCTTGAGGAGAAGGGAGAGAGAGCAATGGAAGTATGGATTTATAAAGGTGGGACTGGGAAGACTGGAGGGAGAAGTCTGTGATTGGGATGTATAAAGAATTAAAAGCAAATAAATTGTTGGAGGAAAAAGAGAGAGAAAGAGCTATTTAGGAAGAGAGTAAGATATACCTTAATGTTTGCATATGAAAGCCTCAAAAGAGAGTAATTCAAACTTAACATGCATTAAATCATGAATAAATAAGAATGCTTAATGACTTTACATTTGTGTTTGGTAAGTCATTCTGGAAGTCCATATATGGTCAAACTGTGGATTGATATTTGCTTTTGTGATTCCATATTCTATAGATTAACAGCTCCTCATTTATTTATTCAATGTTAACATACAAATAGTTATTCTCTCAAATCATTGACTGCCATTCATTATAGTTCTAATTCAACTTCATAATGCAAGTTTTAAATTATATAAACTTAAAATTCATTACTCTTTACAATTTGGAATTATTTATTGATCTCTAATATTTTATTTTTTAAAAATTTGTTCATTTATTTATTTGGTATACCTGACACATGTTTCCCTCTGCACTCTCCTTGGTACAAATGTAACCAAGCAATTAAAAGACATGTATGGCAAAACCTTCGAATCTTGAGGAAAGAAGTCAAAGATACTGAAGTATGGAAAGGTTTCCCATGTACAGATTCAACACAATTCCCATCAAAATTCCAAATCAACTCTTTACAGACATTGAAAGAAATATACTCACTTTGAACAGAAAAACAAAAATCCTAGGACAGCTAAAATAGTATTTTACAAAAACAGAACTTCTGATGGTATTACCATAAAAATTTAAGATATATATATATATCTTAAATAATTACTTAGTACTAATGTAGCTATGTTATTGGAGGAAAATACACAACTATTAATTTAATAAGTCACTGAATCCTTAACAATATCCTATAAACATTTGTCCTTATACCCAAAGACCAATTTATCCCAATTAAATATATTTCTCTTTGCCACAGATAGAGATCATTAAAGAAATTATAACTACTCAAAGTACAAAGATGTTAAACCTTTTTACAATGAATATGTCTACATTTGCCTCTAAGGCTCAGAAAACATTGCTTAAGGGGGGGGGTTGATATATTATAAGCGCCAGAAGAGAACTGCAGCTAATTTCCAAATATCTCTCTGAAAATGTCCTGAAACCAGACTTCCAAATGAAGAATGTTATTGTCAATACTGGAATGATTTCTAGACCAATACATAATTGAGTCCAAATAACTGGTCACATTAAGAAAAATACAAGAGTCATTATAACGTCTCTTTTTGATTCTCTGTTCCACAAGGTCTAAAACTTGAGGCAAGGCAGCTTGTCCCATCAGGGGTATATGTAAGCAATGGTGGGTCAGGAACATATGTCCAATACAACTAGATCAGAACATTCGTTGTACAGCTGGTAAGTAATTTCAGAAAATATACCCATAATGTCTCACCAACATGACTGGCTAAATATGTGCTCAACAAAAATTGTGCAAATGGCAATGTCAAAATAGACATGGAAAAGCTCATTCAGCTCCAGCATTTTGAAGAAAACTATAGGCTACTAAAAATTGCTGGAGCAGGAGCAATAATTTTGTCCAGGGAAGGACATACTTATTTATCAAATATCTCTATCTCTATCTCTATCTCCATCTCTCTCTCTCTCTCTCTCTCTCTCTCTCTCTCTCTATCTATCTATCTATCTCTATCTCTATCTCTACATCTACATCTACATATATATACATATATATATATGTGCATGTGTGTATGTATATGTTTGCATATATATATGCATATATATATACACACACATGTGTATGTAACAACAATATAGCGATAAAGAGTCCATATACTTGAAAGAATGCAAAAGGGTGTATATAGAAAGGTTTGTCAGGAGAAAAAGGAAGAAGCAAATGATTTAATTATATTATGTTAAAAAGTAAAAACATAATTAGATGAATAAGATACATTCTCTCTATGATGAATGAAAAGAATGCTGTTTTAAAATAATGGGCATTACTGCCAGAAAATTTACAGAGTAGTACCTTCTCACAGGTATGTCAGAAGTGTGAGTGTCTGTCTACACAGCAAATTAACATGAATTTCATGTGACCTGGTTCTCAAAGACAACATGAGACATGAAGAAAGATGTAATACCACTAGGATATTATTGAACTAAGTACAATTTGATATAATTTGATATATTTTGATGTTTAAGGAAGAGAATTATAGAATAAAATTGCTCATGAGAATAAGAAACAAATGAGTATTTTCAATCAAGTGTTATGGTACATTTTTTCTGATTTATTTTCTTTTCTTTTTTTTAGATTATCTTTTTCTCCCTTTAAACCTTGTCATATAGTCATCTTTTCTCTCCTTTAAATTCATGCCCCCTTTTTCATTAACTGTTATTACAAACAAATATGCATATGCATATATCCATATGCATATATCCTATAATATATATTTCCAAAGACAACCTGCTCAGTCTCTAAAATAAAACTCTTATGTATATCTCTGGGGCTGACTGGATAAATCTATTTTCCTATTCTAAAAAATGAACATTTAAAATTTCATATTGTCGATGTATGTAATATATATGGATACATGAATTTTTTTCAGAAATGAATCTAAAAGCATCTAACAAAATGCCAACACATTATTATCCTCCATTGTCTGGGTAAGGCATAAAGCAAGGGTAAACCTCTTTGCACCGAACCAAACAATCGCATCTGTGCATTAATGGCTCTTAAATCATGGAGAAGTCTCCATTTTCCTGATTTCTTTTTTATGACAAAAATAGGCGTATTTCAAGGGGAAGTAGAAGGTTCTAAATGGCCATTTTAAACTTGCTCTTCAATTAATTTGGTAGTGGCCTCCAATTTCTCAGAGGATAATGGCCACTGAGGAATCCACTCGGCCTCCTCCGTAAGCCAGGGTATGGGCATAGAGCCCTCAATGGCAACTAGGGAAAACCCAGACCTTGTCTTCCTGTATTACTTTCTTGTGAGATTGGGTTTAATCTTCCTTGTTCTTTTCTGCCAAGGCCTTTTCCTTCCTTATATCCCATCCTTTTCATAATTTCTATGGCTTGTTGTGAATACTCATTAGTCAATGTCAGTCCCAAGTCTTGCAAAATGTCTCTTCCCCAGAGGTTAACAGGGAGAGGAAGCACATAACGTATAAAGCTTCCTGTCTGACCCTCTGGTGTATGCCAAGTCAAGGAGCGTGAACTGACTGCAGGGCTGGCCTCATATCCCAACCCCTGTAAGGAGTGGGATGATTGTGTAACAGGCCATGCCTCAGGCCACCAGTTGGAGGAAATAATACTTTTATCAGCTCCTGTGTCTAAAATTCCTACAAAATTTTTCCCCTCTATCATTAATTGTAAAGTGGGTCTAGTTTTTAAGATCGACTACCAGGTGAGCGAAGTCAGTTCCTGAAGAACCAAGCCCATTGGTGCCTCTAGGCACCCTGGTTGATGGGAAACAATCATGCAAACTTGGGAAAATAACCAATTGAGCAATCCTATCCCCAGGGGAAATAGAAAATATGCCTTGTGGACAAGAACAGAGAACTTGAAGTTCCCCTGTATAATCTTGGTCTATCACTCCAGGGTGAACCACGAGCCCTTTCAATGTTAGGGAGGAACGACCTAGAATAAGGCTGACACTTCGCTCAGGCAGGGGACCTTTGAAATCAACTGAGACAAGCTGCGTGCCCACATGTGGCATTAGTAAGAATTGGGAGGTGGAACGGAGGTCCAATCCTGCTGAGCCCCTTGTAGTCCTGCAGCTAGAGGTGTCCCCCGGCTGCAGGCTTGTGTCCCATATTTTTGGGTGCCCTGGGATCTGGTGCCCGAAAACCCGTTTTTTGGAATACCTTCATCTCTTCCCGATGGTGGGGAATCATGTTGAATAAGCTTTCCTTGAATATCTCTGACTGAGCGACACTCATTAGCCCAGTGATAACCTTTCCTCCATTTGGTAGAAAGCCCTGGGGTTCTTTTTTGCATGGAAACATGACACTCTAGTTTCAAATGACCTGGTTTGCCACAGTTATAGCATACTTTATGGCCGCCAGGACTTGAGCGGTTTTGGCTTTGCAAGATAGCTGCTGCGAGGCCAGCATTGGTCAGTGGACCTCCAAGTCCTCGGCAGACTTTTATCCAATCTGTCAACCCTTTGCTTCTTCTAGGGGTAATTACTGCCTTGCATTCTGGAGAAGCATTTTCATACACCAGTTGTTCTATCAGTGGTTTAACTCGCTCCGGGTCTCCAAAAATTCTGCCTGCTACTTCTGTCATTCTAGCCACAAAGTCTGAGAATGACTCTTGGGAGTTTTGCAATATTTTCGTTAAATTTCCCCCAGCCTCCCCCTTCTTTGAGAGGGCTTTCCACGCCTTAATAGCAGCAGCGGAGATCTGGCTGTATGCTCCCCAATCGTAGTTTGTCTGATCATTAACAAACTGTTCCTGCCCTGTTAGCAGGTCAAATGTCCATTGTCGTTGATTGCCTTCCGCGTTAGCATTGGCTTTTGCCTGCATCTGAGAAGCGTCATGCCACAAGGCTTTCCACTCCATATATTGTCCCATGTTAGGGAGGGCAGCTTTTACTGTATTTTGCCAATCACTCGGAGTCATTGCCATAGCGGCAAATCTCTCGAGCTGCATGACTGTGAAATTGGCATCAAACCCATACTTCTGAACTGATTCAGCAAGTTCTTTAATAGAGGTATATTCTACTGGTGCGTGGACAAGACCTCCCTCTGCAGCTTCAAACACCGGGAAGGCCCGTAACATCTTTCTTTTATCTTCCTTTGAAAGGAAGGAGTCCGAACAGCAACCGTCCACATAGGGCGGAGGTGCACAGGGGACTATGGTGGGAAGTGCTGCCTGGGAATTCACAGTGGGCAGGGGAGCCTCGCGGTTTCTAATCCCCCCCTCCTTTTGTTCTTGATTAGGCGGCGGCGGCCGCCCATCTGGATGGTATCTTTCTGCCTCATAGCGGGCTATTTTTTCATCTAAGTCCTCTTCCTCGGAGGGACTTAGTTCCTCTGACTCAGAGCTATCAAGCCCCAAAGCCTCCAGTTCCTTTACCAGATAAAGAGATTTCCTTTCTAAAGCCTCTTCTCCCTTCCTACATCCCTCTCCCAGGGCGTCCTTTCCCTTACCTCCCACTTCCGTGGACTGAACGTCTTTGGAAGGGTCTGTTTTCTTAGGCATGCCTTTCCCTTTTTCTTTCTGAGCTTCCTTTTTTTTTCTGAGCTCCTAAGCACTTACCCCGCTCTGTTTCTGACATGCTGTCTTGTAATTCATCTAACACTCCCTGACCTGCCACGATAGTCAGGCAGCATTTCTCATCTTGTAAGCACGATCTTACTAGCCTCCACAGAGGCCGCGTCCCAGGCTTCAACTTCCCATTCTGTTGTTCCCTAATTAAATCGCCCTCCAGTTTGTCCCAGGAGGTGAGCATCAGCGACCCCGAGCATATATACCAGGGCGCCACTCTATCGATCTCCTTCCCAAACCCTTCTAACGTTTTTGTAGAGACTTTTAATTTATGCTGTCGCAAAAGCGTCTGAGGAGCCATAATCAAAGAATGCGAAGCCCCCATGCTTACTCCGTCAGGACCGAGTATGTGGCCCCATTGTCCAAGAGGAAGGAGATGGTTTTCCCACACACCATAATATCTACCCGTGGCTCCCTGCTGGTGATAGGTGTGATCGGGTCGAAAGAGCTAATCCCCATCAGTCCTCCATGGCCAAGCCTAAAAGGTCAGTTGAGGGGTTTTTTGGGAGCGATGTCCCTCTGTTCTGAGCGACATGAGGGCAATCGACAGCCCAATGCTCCCTCATCCCATTGTCTAAAGGGTACCCGAGCCAGACTTTATTGCAAAGGCCTATTAATTTGGAAGGCCTCAACTCAGGCGTTAATCGTAAAGATTTGAGGTTTTTTAGTAGACAGCCCAGTGGGGCGTCTGCTGGTATGGACGAAGACAATGAGCCCATTGAGTGAGTTAGTTACCAATCTGTTAGTTCAGTGTCCTAAAATAAAGTTTGGCAACAGAAATCAGGCACTGCTTATAATAATCAGGCCATCGTGCGATCAAATAAGGGCCTCAACTGGGCTAGCCCACCAGAAGTTAGCTAGTCAGGAGGTAGCTCGACTGGTGCCAGTTTTCTGGTGGAGCTGCAAGAGCTGGGGAGGGGTTACGAGCTATCTCCAAAAGAGGGAAATCAGTCAATCGGTTCAAGGTCCTAGCTGAATAGCAGTCGTAGTTCAGCTAGAGGCCAGCCACACGTACTAGGGCAAAAAGCCAACCCCAGAGTCCAGGAAGCAGTGGCCAGACGTTAACCCAGAGTCCAGGACCCCTCACACGAACCAGAAGCTCCTTATGGATTAAAAGCTGGTGTGTGCATGAGATTGTGCAGTACAGTACCTGGAAGGTGGAACTGAACCGGGGACCTGTGTGTCTGTCTGGGAATCTAACCCATGCGGCAGAGCACTGATTGGGGAGGGGTGGGCCACAGAGGCACAGCTCACGTGTTGGAAGTTTGGCGGGTCTCAGCAGGCTTGGCAGTGAAAATGGTGGGGAGTCACTGTGGCTGCAGTGGCGGTGTGGTTCAGCGGTGGGAATGGAGGACCATGTGGGCCTCCATCTCAGTGGCAGCAGCACAAGGTGAGCCACCTAGTGCCAGGGAGTGTCGGTTCAGCTGGTCAACTCACCTGCTTCTCTCTCTCTCACCCCCCCCTAAATAAATCCCTCCCTGTGGAACTGGATCGGCCTCGAGTTGTCTGTCCAAACTGCGCCCGAATTCTAACACTTGGAGTACTTACTATGGGTCAGCTGCCTGTGCTCATTCACTCAATGCTTATGGGCCAGGTTGCTTGTCTCAGTATTGAGAGCCTAGACTTAGGAGAATTCTTCCCCCAGGAGTAGCTAGATCTACTTCTCATGATTCAGACACTGCCTGGTCATCTGTTACAATGTCTACCCTAGTATGTGTGTGGAAGGATCTTTCTGTTCCCCCATTGCACACTGGAGAGGCCCTGGGTACTCAGTGTGGGGACCCCATGAACCAAAAGGCTCTCTGCTGAGCCACTATGCATTGTGGGGTCAGAGCTCCTGTCCCTCCTTGGTGACTAGAAATCCCTGCTGTGGTTTTGTTGGACAGGTCCAGGTGACTGCTTCCCATCCAAAGCCATCAGTGGAACTTCTGTGGGATCCTTTGCCAAAATCCCAAGGCAAGATCCAAGGGTCCAAGGCCATTTCCATCAAGTTCCCAGGTTCCTTTTCAATAAGAACTTTTTTTTTTTAAACCTAGTTCCCAACATGCTTCCAAAGGCCACATTCTGTCTTTCCTGGATCACTATAGTGAAGTATTACAGTTGTACAGCTTCCAATCTGGCCTTGGCTTGCTCAGATAAAACTTTGTTATGTATTTTGTAAGGCATAGATTCTATATTGTAATGTCCTATGCAAAAGAAAAAATAATGAAATTGTAAATTTTATTGTTTTAACATGTAGCATGTTTAGTGACTACTACCACTATTCTTCTATTAAAATTCATGTCTGGCCAATGTTCAACTACATACCACTCAAGTTACTTATATAGGAATAGCTATTACTCCAGCCCACAAAGCAAGATAGAAAATTATAGATAGAAAACAATAAGTAAAGCCATTCATAGTCCCCCAGCCCAAGGATAAAATTATATTCTTCCTAGGGACTTTTTTCCTATAATGTGGTTTTCCCTCTTTCTATATTCATTTTTTTTTAAAATTTTTATTGGATATTTTATTTATATTTCACATTAATACCCTTTCCCCATCCCCACCAGGAAACCCCTATCCCATCCCCCCTCCTCCTGCTTCTATGAGGATATGCCCCTACCCATCCTCCCACTCCCACCTCCCCATACATGAATTCCCCCACACTGGGGCATCCAGCCTTCACTGAACCAAGGACTTACTTATCAACCTATGCCTAACAATATCATCCTCCCCTATGGATTCAGCTGGGGCCATGGGTCCCTCCCTATGTGCTCCCAGGCTGGTGGTTTAGACCCTGGGACCTCTGGTTGGTTGGTATTGTTGCTCTCCCCACAGGGCCACAAACCCTTTCAGCTCTTTCAGTCTTCTTTCTCACTCCTTCATCGGGAACCCCATGATAAGCTCAATGGTTAGCTCTGAGTAACCACCTCTGTATATTTCAGGCTCTGGCATAACTCTAAGGAGACAGCTATATCAGGCTCCTGTCAGCATGCATTTCCTGGTATCCACACCAGCGTCTACCTTTGGTGACTACACAAAGGATGGATACCCAGGTGGAGCAGTCTCTGGATGGCCCCTCCTTCAGTTTCTGTCCCACAGTTTGTCTCCATATTTGATCCCATGAGTATTTTGTTACCCCTTCTAAGAAAGGCCTAAGCACCAACACTTTGGTTTTCCTTGTCAAGAGCTTCATGTGGTCTGTGAATTGTATCTCGGATATTGCGAGCTTTTGGGCTAATATCCAATTATCAGTGAGTGCATACCATGTGTGCTCTTTTGTGATTGGTTTACCTCACTCAGGATGATATTTTCTAGTTCCATCCATTAACCTAAGAATACCCAGAAGATGCTCAAACATATAACAAGTACACGTGCTCTGGTATGTTCATAGCAGCCTTATTTATAATACCCAGAAGCTGGAAAGAACTCAGATGTCCTTCAACAGAGGAATGGATACAGAAAATGTGGTACATTTACACAATGAAATATTACGCAGCTATTAAAAACAATGAATTCTAGAAACTCTTTTTATATTCTTCTTCGCCATCTATATGAGGTGTTTCTTGACTGTTCACATATGCCCCTGCTTACACTAATTTCCAAGTCTTTTAATAACCCTCAAAGAGCCTTCCAAGTCCAAACCACTAGTCAACAGAACAAACTAGCCTTTTAACTGGCAAAGAAACTTGGGTACTCTGAACCAAACTTTTGTTCTGACTCAAAATTGATTTTCCTAAGGTATGTATGGAGTCTTGGTTTCTATTGGCTTCTGTCACCAGTATAGTTGAATAAAAATTCTAGAGTCTGGCCTTTCAGCTACCTCCTCACTCCACATTCTCTAGTCATTTGTCTCTTGTCTGGAGACTTATATACTCCCCAGGGTTCCCATCACACTGGCACCTCTCTGCTAGTATCCTCTGTTGCCCCACCATATAAACAACTCTTTAGTTACTAAGATATGTATTCCTCTCCTGCCAATGACTTTACTTTAGGCATCCATGTGTTAGGCAAACCAAGGCAGGCAGCTGTTGGGCAATCAGTGCTTAGAACCACTGACAGAAGTTGAACCAGATATTACAGGGGCTGCTTCCAAAGGCAGCTAGGGATTATAGAAGCTTTTCCTCAGACATTTCTCTGAAAGAACAAATTTAATTAATGTGTCTTATACTCTCTGTGGTCAGTGTGAAAGGATTTAGAAATTCATAAAACAGCTTGAGACCCCTACCTGAATCAGGGCTGTAGATCAACAAGTTCTCAGGCACAAGTTCCAGGAACTAGCCGGCCACAAAAGAAGAAATTGGCTAAGAGGAAAGTCAGCTAGGATTTTTCAGGACCTGGCTAACCACAAAGAAAAGCAGAACTAAAAACACAGGTTGGTCAAGTCACTCTGGGAAGTGACTGACCAAGAGGTAATGACTAGGTTAAGGTCACATTCCTGAGAAAAATGTATACAGGATGTTACTTACTCTCCACCCTGGTTTATGACTAGCTGAATAATAGGTTGAAACCTTCCACTCTTTGTATGATATGCGTTGTGATTTTCTACTGTTCCCTTTTTGGTTTCCCCCTTTGACTCCCCCTCCCCCCGGTTTGTGGTTTTCTCCTTTAAATACCCCTTTCTCCTAAGCCTCGTGCTTGACACTCCTCTGCCCTTGTATGGGACATGAGTCTAGGCCTCAGCGCTGAATCCAAATAAACCTCTTGCTGTTGCAACAAGTCCTGTATCTCATGGTTTTGGTGAGACATATTCCTGAGACTTGAGTGAGGGTCTCCCTTCTCTCGGGGTCTTTCAAGTGGAAAAACTAAGAACTCTTTTAACTTCTTGGGGCCAGTGCAAAAGAGAAGGAAAAGAGAGAAAATTTACATACACACATACACACTCAATGAACAAAACAAAAGGCAGACTCCAATAACTTCATATATACAAATACATATGCATATATACCTACATTCCTACATACCTATATAGATGTATACAGACCTACAAGTAGTCATATATATATTCACACATAGAATGGTTAGAGCCCAACAAGCAGGATCTAAGTATTTCACACATATATACATAAATACACACAATTGGTGAATAGAAGGAATAATGTTTCAACACCCATTTCTGCAAGGTTTACACATACAAACATAGTTGATGAATGGGAGAAGCAATGTTCCAGTCACACTATACCATATATACTTTATTCTTTCTTCCATAGCTTATTTATCCCAGCAAAATAATTCAAGCAATATGGATTTACAATGTCGTTACATGTTAGTTTTCTTCTAGTAAATGTGTATGGAAAAAATGTGTTTTCCAATACCTACACAAAAAATAACATTACATACTACAGGTAAAGAAAACAAATTATTCTCAAAAACCCACATACATACATAACCAAGCAATTTGTTATAGATTAACAAAGTATAAGCAAGCAAGGTAGTTTTCTCAGACAGTTTCTCTTACTGACATGCAGCAATTTTCAATTACAAAGAAAGTAATCATTTTATTATTTATCTTTGCAGGTGATCTTATAAGAATCTTAAAAGAATAACAAATCTAAACTTTTATATAAAAATCAGTCATATCTACCTTAAAACCTTAGATTGCATATCTAATCATTAGCAATTGTTACTAAATCATATCAGGAAGCAGAAGGGGAAATGGATATAGGAAATCAATTATCACCATTCCAGCCTCAGTGAAAGTCATGTCAGTCCTAACTATCAAGGGTCTCTAGCATAACTATTAAGAATATGCCTTTCTGAACCTCATATTGTTCCCTAAGTTGTTTTTCTTTTTTTCTTTTTTAACATCAGAGCCAGTAGTAAAAACATTTCAACCTAGCATCACTAAAATCTTTATTTTTCCAAATGTTTTTCTAAGAATGGAAGTCATTGTTGATGATCTACAAGTCTAAGTGCTTCTCTAGGGTGGTGATAGAATCATCAATCTGCTCCAGCAGCAATGCCTGAAAGAAATCAAGCATTAGTACTGTGAATGCCAGAAATACTCTGAAGTAAGGGAGTTGAAGCCCCCTTACAATTTTCGTATAATTCTTAGATTAAGAGGTATGTGAGGTCAACAAACAGAGTACTCCATAGTAGCAAAAAGTCCTCAAGACACATGGTCATTGGGGTCCATCTCATACTGAGGTCTACCCATGTGGCTGTGGTAACCCATGGGCTGTATTCCATTAGTTCTAAAGTCATTCGTTATCCCTCCTGCATGGCCATCAGCCCTATCCTTCTGTTGGAATCCTTCCTGTTTCTCTGCCTCCCCTCTGTAGGGAGTATGGTAAATCCAGTAGATTACTTAAGCACTTCTGGGTCCCTGAGATCTTGTTCCTCCTGAACTCCAGCTTCCTCTTGCAACTCTTACACCTTTTCTCTTCCCTACTGAGCCTCACTGTTACTGAAAGGATGTGAAAATTCATAGAGAACTTTGAGACCCCCATCTGAATTAAGGTCAGCAAGTTCACAAGCTGACAGGTTTCAGGAGCTAGCTGGCCACAAAAAGAAGAAACTAGCCAGAAGGCAGGTCAGCTAGGTCATTCCGGGAACTGGCTCACCACAAAGGATAACAGAACTAAAGATACAGGTTGGCTGAGTTACTCCAGGAAATGGCTACATACAATGGTCAGGATAAGGTCACATTTCTGAATAGAATGTATACAGGATGTTTCCTACTCCCTACCCTGATTTATGAGCAGCTAAATAATGAGTTAAGAATTCTCTACTATTTTTATGATGTAGGTTGGGATTTCTCCACTGTCCCCAGAACACCACTGTATCTTTATAGAGTGGAGTCTCTGGGATCGACTGCAGTGGATGATGGGATTTCCATCACAACCTGGCCACTTTTCCCTTCGCACCCCACTATGGTCTACAGCTGTTCATCTGAGCTCACCCCTGAAGCCCGCTGGTTTCCCCCTTCAACCCCTTAGTTTGTGGTTTTCTCCTTTAAATACCTCTTGCTCCCGAGCCTCCGGGTCGACACTCCTCTTGGGAGTCTCGGATTTAGTCCGCTGATATCCTGAAATCCAGAAATAAAGCCTTTTGCAGTTTGCAGCAAGTTCCGTCTCTTGTGTGATTCTGGGTAGTCATAATCTCCTGTGGTTTGAGTGGGGGTCTCCCCAATCCGGGGGCCTTACATTGCCACAAACAGCTTGACCTTAGAACATCTGAATGTCCAAACTTCTCATGCTCATCTTTCAAATTCCTTCACATGTAACCACCTTTCACTACCTTACAATCAAATAATACCAACATCTTTCATATTTAAACTTGTTCTTCTCCTCTATTTCTTCCCATCTTCACCTGTCTAGGGTAGCACTTTTTTATAAATATTTAATATCAAAGACAATTCCTACTTTATTTTTTTCTTCTTTCAAATCTATGTATTATTCTTTATATCATCTCCAAAACTACAAAGTTTTATGAAATTCAGGATTTAAATAATTATTTTGAATAACTTGCCTTAAATCTATATATAAGTTATTTCTTTTCTTTAATTATTCATTTTTTCTCAAATTCATTTACACAGGGGTTATAAACACAGAAAGGCAGGATGTGGGGAAGGGGACGACACTGGAGTGTGGGTGTTCAGGGGGAATACAGATATCTTTCAGAACCGGGTATTGGCTGGGTGACGGTTCTGGGGACAGGTCACTGTGACTCTGCCTATGACTCAATTGTCCTTATCTAAGTTGGTAGACAATTCCTACTTTAAACAGCAGTTCAGCCTAATAAGGTGGAAGATTGTTCTATATCAGGCTGTTAAATGCCAATCCAATTATGTAAACCCTCTTTTAAATCTCTTTTGCATTGGGTCTTAATTACCCCACCTGTTTCCTCTACGATAACACAGAGGTTTTTGTCAAAGCTGGTTGTGTTAACAATATTTAAATGATATATTCTGTACTATTATCTTCAGATACAGGCAATATAGGATGACAGCATTTCTAAAAGCCTCATTGAACTATTGCCTGAGTAGAATCCAGACAATGAGCAGCATATAGAAGTAGAAAGAGGTTTATTCAAGGATAGGAAAATCTGCTATGTGTTAAACTTTAGACAAGCATGCTTTAGTTTTGTTGTTCTTGAGTTTTAATATAATCCTTACAATTATTGGTTTCCTTTTCTTGAAGAACTGAAGAATGAGACTAATTTTCTTCACAATAAAACAATACCACCAGCACCACAAAAAAACAAAAGCGTATTTATTCCCTAGAAGATTATGAACAATAGAAACGTTATCTGTATTGATTAAACCGTAGGTTATAATTAACTTTCTAAAGACATATAATAAATATTTAACTGGAGGATTTGGGGCAACTTTGCAGCAAAACCCATCATGATTGTCATCTGCAATACTCTGAGTATATTTTCTTCTGTGTTGAGAGGGATAAATCAGTGAAAAAGAAAATGGAGTCAGAGACTGGAACTTTATGAAAAACAAATATATATATATAATGTATATCCATATATTCACATAATGTATATATATTAACTGTATAGAATTACAAACCTGAAAACTTAGAATATTTTCTCAGTAGAGAGAGGAAATAATTTGCTTTTAAAACAATGATCAAGCCAGTGAATACATTTAATCCTAGCACTTGGGAGGCAGAAGCAGGCAATTTCTGAGTTCGAGGCCAGCTTGGTCTATAGAGTGAGTTCCAGGGCTATACAGAGAAACCCTGTCTCAAAAAAAAAAATGTTAAAACAATTATCACATGAATATATATCGTATATTTACAAATACTTGCATATACATACACAGACATAGGTTTCAGTGTTAAAACTAGGCATATAATGGTTCAGAATATGTCTGAGTCTAGAGACGGTCTTTAAAATGGAGTTAGTTATAGGAAAGTCTTTGATGGCTGGTAATCCAATATACTTACAATTCTTATAAGGAAAAATTAGCAAAAAGACACACATAGAAGCAAACTATAAGAAAGACAATAAGAAAATATAAACATCTGTAATCCACACAGAAAATGCCTAAGAGCAATTTATCATTGCACATATTTTGGTTTTACATATCTAACATCTAGACATAAAAAATAAGGTTTTGTATAAACCAGGTCCAGTTTACTGTATTGTCATGTTAGTCCTACCAAGCAACTACAATCCCTTCAGCATATATGTAACTGACTGTGTGTGGAATATCTGTGAGCACAGATTTTATAAGAAACTAAGAGATGCCACATCTTTAGATACATAAATATCATATCAGTGTTTTAATATAATCACTATTTAATTAAAAAGTAAATATACAAGAACTGTATGATTCAAATAAAGGTAATTTAAAATAAAAATGAATGGAATTTTATGTTCTTCAAAATTTAAACATTGAAGTGGTGGTAGGTAGCTCAGTATGTGAAATATTCACAATTCATGTGTGGGGATGTCAGTTTGAATTCCTAGAACATACACAAAGCCAAGGGTGATAAGATGTGTTTATGCTGAGATGAAGATGAGAGACAGGAGACTGCACATTAGCTAACCTGTCATAAGAAGTGACAAACCACAATGATTTTATGTATGAAAGAATTAAAGACTGTTAAGGAATACAATATAAAATATATCAAACATATTTTCAAGAACATATATATAAGAAACACAGAATATACATTTAATTTTTTAATACAATATTTAATATGAAATTTTTTCTCAAAACTCTTTTCATTGCCTCTTTTACATCTTTGTTCCTCAGACTGTAGATGATAGGGTTGAGCATGGGAATCCCAATGGTGTAAAATATAGACACTATCATGTCATGCTCCAGGGAATAGTTGGAACTAGGTCTTACATACATGAAGAGGCTTGTACCATAACAAATGGAAACAGCAGTGAGGTGAGCTCCACATGTAGAAAAGACTTTTTTCCTCCCTTCAGCTGAATTCATCTTCAGAATTGACAAAAAAATAAAAGCATAGGAGAACAAAATGATCAAGATAGTGACTACCTCAATGAAACTTACAAAGAAGAAGAGCATCAGCTCATTTATATAAGTTTCAGAGCAGGAAATAGCAAGTAGAGGAGGTATATCACAGAATATATGTTTGACTTCATTGGATTGACAGAAAGACAGGCTGAAAGTGGCCACTGTGTGAATAATAGCATGCACAATTCCACCAACGTAGGAAGCAATAATAAGTGGTACATACACTCGAGGAGACATACTCACTGCATACAGAAGTGGGTCGTGAATGGCTACATATCGATCATATGCCATTGCTGCCAAAAGAAAGCATTCTGTGGTTCCAAATGTAACAGCAAAAAACATCTGTGTTGCACAACCATAAATTGAAATGATTTTGCTTTTAGACATAAAACCTACTAACATATTTGGGGTGATATCTGAAGAATAGCTAGCATCTACAAAAGACAATGCACTGAGGAAACAGTACATAGGGTTATGGAGTTGGGGATCTCCAAAAACTAAAATAATAAGTCCTACATTTCCTATTAGAGTAAAAAGGTATATTGCTAAGAATAGAAAAAAGAGAATGATCTGAAGTTCATTGTTGTCTGTGAGTCCTTTGAGAACAAATGAAGTAGCTTCTGTGATGTTCGTCATGTTGGAATCTCATGCAACAATGTTGAATATACTTAGGCTATGGTCCATAGTACTATGATAACAATAGAAGATATGTAAGTCAATCAAATAAACTAATTAATATATGTCAGTCAATACTCCAGAAACAATAACTACATGATAGTATAATCATATATGTCACTTAAATATAATGAAATAGAGGTACTGCTGTTAATATTGTGGAGATGGATATACTACTTAAAGTGTATAATTGGCCCAAAGTAGTTAACTTCAAAACAGACTCTAATAAAACAGTACTGAATTAAATGGAAAATGAAAGGATCTTCTTGAACAACATAAAATAGTTTCCAAGAAAATAATTTTAATGCTATCTCAATACCTGATCTCAAAATATATTCCAAAACCTTCTTGATGTATTGTATTGCTAGACCCTCAACCTAGAACTGACCTTAATACATGCATGTAATTAAAATGTTATAAAAGCAAAAAGAGGAGGGGTGATGGGATAGGGGGTTCTAGGGAAGGGAAATGGGGACAGGGGATGACATCTGAAATGTAAATAAATAAAATATCCAATAAAAAAATTTAAAAAATGGAATCCAATATTAGATCACAAAAAATAAGTATTAAAGTAATATTATCAAAAATATGTGACTAAGGAACAAAGGTAAATATGTAATTCTTCAGCTATACAATCATTTTTTATTATTAATATATACTCTAATATTAGTTTATCAGGATTACATTGAAAATATTTTCAATACTATATGTTAATTGTGAAATATAGTTTCTCTTTATTTCTAGATTGAAAATATGTGGTCTATTGATATATCCATATCCACCAGACTCAGACACAGATAAACACAATTTAGTTTCCTACATTATAGTGAGTTCAGTTTGTTTTCAATTAATAAAATTATAAAAACTATGAAACATGGATGTAGAGATACATATGTCTTATGACAGAACTAAGTTTGTTGTATAGGACAAATACACAGGGGGAAATTTAGAGTTATAAAATTAAATTTAAAAATTCTGGAAGAATTTAATAATGGTGAATGTGAAATGTGGTACCCAATGCTGTCCTTCTAGCACTGTTAAGGGTGAAGTCGTAAAGTTATAGTGAATTTGACATATCTTGGGTAACAAAATAAGCTGCAGGTTACCTACCCTGGTATACAATACAAATACAGAACTAATTATTACAACTACTACAAAACAGAATAAAATTGTCAGACTTGAAAACATAAAGTTTGAAGTATTGTGCTTATATATTTAGTAATATATATACATATATTATATATATATACATGTATATATATAATATACATCCTATCCCTGCATATATATATATATGTGTGTGTGTGTGTGTGTGTGTGTGTGTGTGTAATAGCGATCAGTGTATCAAAAGTCATTAAATTTTAAAAAGAATAAGGAGAGTTATATGAGAGTATTTTGAAGGAGGAAATCAAAGAAAAAGTAATGATATAATTATAGTATAATTTCAAAATAAAAGACTTTAAAAATGTAACAATCTATAGCTGCAAATCATAGTTTTAATAAACACCAGAAAAATCAGCATTACTTCATCTTACAAATTACATTTAAAAAATTCCCATTATTCAAAGAGGAATTAAGAAAAAATATTGTTCTTGTAATTGTTTTCCTCAAGATAGTGAGACCAGAAAAACATCAGCAATAAGTAGGAAACCAAAGTGGATTCTAGATTATAGGACTATTGATACTTTATTCTATCAAAGTACAAGTCCTACTGAGAGGAGATGGATTGAGCATATCCTGTCCATCTACGGTGGCTATTAGTTTTAATTCTTTTAAATGTTTGTTTTCTTTGGGAGAATAAAAATACATACTATTAAATTTGGAACATTCTTATATATAGTCCAATGCATGAGTCAATATTTGATTTTTATGTTTCTCAGGAAGATTTCCTTTTCAACATTTTGATGAAATTTGATATAAATCATGTATGGATAAATATATTTTATTCAACCTCAAAACCAACAATCAGTAATTAAAAGTTTTCACACTATATATAATATAAAAACTATGATAGAAATGTTTAAGCTCTGATATTGTAATCATCTTAAAATGTTCTGCAAGAGAACTAAAATTTACGTTACCTGTGAAACCAACAATTTCATGTTTATTACTTTAAACAATATGGTAAAAGTAGAATGTTTATATCTACTTAAACAAATGATGATGAATGCCCAAGAGATTACCTAAGGGGAATATTTACCAATTACCTACTGGCTAAAAATAGCAACTTAATACAGTATTTCATCATAAAAGAATTAGTATCTTAGAAAACATTATACAGATCAATATTCATGAAATATATTGTTTTCTAGTTTCTCATTTTGAATTCTAATAGAAACTCTCTTGAAATTGATTTTAGCGAGAAAATAATCAGAGATGGTATATATCATGACATGGCTTTGAAATTTTGTTTTAAATTTCACTTCCTTGAAACTTGATTTCCTCTCACTGTTAATACAAGGTGCTAAATGTTTCAAATAATTGGTAATTATGGTAAGGTATAATGATGTGGAAAGCATATTTTTTTCTTGAGTATATGATGAGTGGGTTCATGAGTTTTTGAAACATACTTTTACTCAATTGAAATTATGACCTAAGCTCTTTGACATAAGGCAATTATAAATATTAACTTTAATAGATTATTATAATAAATACTTACAAAACTACAAGATTAAAAAAGACAAAATATAAAATTCAGACTTTGTAAGTCATACAATTCTATAAATTGTAACTACCCTAAATTTTCACAAATAAAATCATATATTTTGTAATATATCATTTTCACAAGCAAATGTTATAAACACATACAGCAACACTGATGTATATTAAGAAACATACTTTATAAAAAAATGCATGTAGAGAAATGTGATTTAGAAATTTAACGTTGGTAAATATAATGTCATAAAGACCTTTTTCTCTATCCATTCGTCTGTCATGGGACATCTGGGTTGTTTCCAGTTTCTGGCTATCACAAATAAGCCTGCTATTAACAAAGTAGAATATATGCCACTATAGCATGCTGAGGCATCTTTTGGATATATTTCCAAGAGTGGTATTGCTAGGTTTTTAGGTAGGTCTATTTCCAATTTTCTGAGGAACCTCCAGATTATTTTCCAGAGTGATTGTAGGAGTTTGCAATTCTACCAGCAATGGAGGATGTTCATCTTTCTCCACATCTTTGCTACCATGTGTTGTCACTTGAGGTTTTGATCTTAGCCATTCTGATTGGTGTAAGGTGGAATCTCAGGGTCGTTTGGATTTGCATTTCTCAGATCACTAAGGACTTTAGACATTCCTTTAGATGCTTCCCAGCTATTCAAGATTCCTCTGTTGTGAATTCTCAGTTCAGTTGTATAGCCAGTTTTTTGATTGGGTTGTTTGGTTTTTTGGTGGTTAGCTTGTTGAGTTCTTTATGTATTTTGGATATTAGCCCTCTATGGTATGTGTGGTTAGTGAAGATTTTTTTCCCCAATCTGTAAGTTGCTGATTTGTCTTATTGACTATGTCCTTTGCCTTAGTTGCATTTACCAATTCTTGATCTTAGAGCATAAGCCATTGGAGTTCTGTTTAGGAAATTTTCCCCTGTGCCAATGAGTTCAAGGCTCTTTCTCACTTTCTCTTCTATTAGATTGAGTATATCTAGTTTTATGGTGAGATCCTTGATCCACTTGGACTTGAGCTTTGTGCAAAGTGACATATATGTGTCTATTTTCATTTTTGTACATACAGATAGCCAATTAGACCACCACCATTTATTGAAGATGCTTTCTTTTTTCAATTGTATATGTTTGGCTTCTTTGTCAAAGGTCAAGTGTGCGTAATTGTGTAGTTTTGTTTCTGGGTCTTCAATTCTATTCCATTGATCAACATGTCTGTCTCTGTACCAATACCATGCAGTTGTTTTTTTTTTTTTAATCAGTATTGCTCTGTAATAAAGTTGAGGTCAGGAATGGTGATTTCTCCAACTGTTCTTTTATTATTAATAATTATATAATTGGATATTTTATTTATTTACATTTCAGATGCCATTCCCTTTCCCCATTTCCACTCCCAAGAAAACCCCTATCCCATTTCCCCTCCATCTTTTTGCTTTTATACCATTTTAATTACATGCAAGTATTAAGATCAGTTCTAGGTTGAGAAACTAGCAATACAATAGATGCAAATAGTCAAGGAACAAGCAAGACAATAAGCATTAATAGTCAAAGAACAAACGAGGCAATAAACAAAGTTCTGCGAACACTCCTGTGATCACTGTTTTTAAGGGCTTGTATTGGTGTTCTGTTTTTTTTTCTTTTTTTCTCTCTCTTTTTTTTTTCCAGATGAACTTAAGATTGCTCTTTCCATGTCTTTGAAATTTTTTGGGGGGATTTTTCATGGGGTTTGCATTGAATCTGTAGATTGCCTTTAGTAGGACGGCCATTTTTACTATGTTAATTCTGCCAATCCATGAGCATGGGAGATCTCTCCATATTCTGAGATCTTCTTCTATTTCTCTCTATGAGGAACACTCTCATAGAAGCAGGGGGAAGGGGATGAGACAGGGGGCTTCCACTGAGAAATCTGGGAAAAGGGATAACATTTGAAATGTAAATAAAGAAAATATCCAATTAAAAAAAAGGCACTGTGTAGACTAAATCACTGCATTTGCATATATCAGGTTGATGTTCAGTTTTTGGGAGTAATTACAAAGAATTATGCATGAAAAATCAGAATTCTATTAAATTCAATAAAAATTATACTTAACTTCCCTGCATACTCAAAAACAAAAATATTGCATGTACTCTGTTCATTCAATGGGTACTTACATTTTTATGCATTATTAGTAGAATATGGGATGGACTAAATAGTTCATAAGATGAAATAAGAGTATAAATTAAAGGATGAGTTTGCCACATAAATAACTTGTATATATGATTTTATAGTGAGACCAAGAAAGGATTCCCATTAATAATGGCTCCAAAAATATTAAGGAATTACTTATATAACTATTTGATGTGATGATGGATGCATTTTACCTAGAACATAGAACAGAAGACATTATTTTGATGTACCTTAAATATGCTATGAACATTGATAGTACAGGTATGTGACATTTAGAGGTAGAGGGCCTTCGAGGATTTCTTTGAACATCATGCGTTAATATTCAAGGTATGAATCAATGAGCACAACAAATGTTTTCTAAATTTTTCCCAAATTAAACACAAAACAATGGCAAATGAGTGATCTATTGATTAAACATTCAACAAAATGTCTTGAATATTGTAAGCTACAATATAAATACTCATGGAAGTAACATATAGTTAAGGAATTTCTGTTGTGTCCTCTTAAATGGCTGTATTATATTCTTCCCCCTGATCATGAATGAGAATTGATTTTCCATATCTGTGAGATTTAGTTCTCTTGTTGTTTTAGACTCTGGCATTCTTTTAGGCACGTAAGGGTCTCTCTTTATTTTTTTCTATCCCTTAATGAACTAAGATTAGATCATGCTTACATAAGCTCATTTGATCTTGTTCCTCTAAGGAGGTTCTTGCATAGGCTTTTTACTTACCTTTCAATCAGCTTTGTGTTTTCTTTCTCGCTGAGATTCAAGAGTTACTAGATGTTTCAATGGCAGTCCATTATGAGACATATATCTTCCACACACTATCTGTTATTTTGTGTTTTTATTTCTTTTGGCATCTATATTTTTCCTACAGTATTTTAAAGAAAACTTTATAATTCTATGGGTTACTACATGGATTTCCCAGGATTAAAAACTACCTAATAGAAATAAAATAAGTGACAATTTATTTTACTCAGCCACTAACACTCTTAAAAATATTAAAATATATATATTGCACTAAAATTCTTGTTAAATTTGATTACACTCATGGATTTACATCTTAATGATTCAAGTAAATATGGGAACACTTCCATTTGACTTTCAGTGTGCTGTATCTCTTATAGCACTTGGAATGGTTTGTCAGTAGTCATTATTGGATGCAAATGAAAGTTGACCATGATTTATTAATGCCTGTTTCTTAAGAAGAAAATATGGACAAAATACTATAATAGTGAAATAGTTCAAATTTCTAAGGGAAACAAACTTCATTTCAAAGAAGTTTTAAGTAGCTTAATTACTTTTGGAGTTGTTACTCATCTCTGATTCATTGTATTCACTTTAATATTTTATATAGATCCTCTTACGATGAAATATTACTTTATAACCATGGTCAACTTTATTTTCCAAATCTCTGAGAAAATTATATTGACTTAAGTCAGAAGAATTCTACAGCTAGATGGTAGATATTAGACCTTGGGCACACTTCTCAGTCAACAACTAAGCTTATGAAAAGGAATATTACAACCAAATCTACATTATTTAATGATATCTAAGGGAACAGTTCAGAATATGTCAACTTACTATGGATAAATACACAAGTAAATACATGTACGTAAATACTAAGAAGAACATAGGGGTAGACAGTGTAGACCATGATAGATTGTTTCTTGTGTGTTCATTGCTTTATGAAACTTCAAAAATTTAACTGTTAAAAAAGGAAAGTGATCCAAATATTTTGCCCCAAGATTAACATCTCTTTAACTGAGAAATGGAGAGAGGGAGGGAGAAAAGGAGGGGGGGAGTGACGCGGGGGCCCTTAACCTTGTATCTTTGTGGTTTCTATCTTAAAATGCTTTCACCACGAAGTTTTATATTTATTTCTGAGGAACATATGCAATTTACTATATAACGAATTCATGTTTATTAAGCACTTTTTATTTTTATTAGATATTTTATTTACATTTCAAATGTTATCTCCTCTCCCAGTTTCCCCTCCACAAACTCCCTATCCCTTCCCCCTTACCCTCTTTCTATGAGGGTGCTTCCCCACCCAGCTGCCCACTCACTCCCTCTCTCCCTCCCTCCCTTCCTCCCTCCATCTCTCCCTCCCTCCCTCCCTTCCTCCCTCCCTCCCTCCCCCCTCCCTCCCATCTCACCACACTGGTATTCTTCTACATGGTCACATCGAGCTTCCACAGGACCAAGGACATCTTTTCCCATTGATGGCAGATATAGTCTTGCTCTGCTGCATATACAGCTAGAGCCATGGATCCCTCTATGTGTACATTTTGGTTGGCAGTTTAGTTTCTGAGAGCTCTGGAGTGTTTGGTTGGTTGATATTGTTGTTCTTCCTATGGGGTTGCAAACCCCTTCAGCTCCTTCAGTCCTTTCCCTAAATCCCCGATTAGGGTCCTTGTGCTCAGTCCAATGGTTGGCTGTGAGCATCCACATCTGTATTTGTCAGGCTCTGGCAGAGCCTCTCTGGAGACAGCTATATCAGGCTCCTGATAGCAAGCATTTCTTAGCATCTACAATAGTGTTTGAGTTTGGTGTCTGTATATGGGATTGATGCTCAGATAAAACCACTTTTCAAAGTGTCCTTTTTTCCTCTGGGACCTCAACTAGCAGGCTGGGAGTTAGGGCTCAAAAATTTCTGTGATGAGAGCAAAAAGGCTACTTTACTTAATCCCTAGCTGTTTTACTAAGAGGTGTTAAATGCCAGAGGGATTCTAGTAGGGCTAAATGGGGATGATGGGTGGGTGGGAGAGCACTCTCTCAGACATGGGAGCAGGGGGCATAGTGTGAAGAACTTGTGGAGGGGGGATCTAGGAAGGGGAACAACTTTTGAAATATAAATAAATGAAATAATTTAATTAAAAAATGTACTCCAAAATTCTCTAAGAAAGTTCTCTCTTATTCTCTAAAAAGTTCTCTCTGATCTTTTCTTCTCCAAAACTTGCTCTTTCTTCCCGCTCTGATGCAATAATTATAATGCCCTTACTCCCAATGTCATGCCTCGCAAATTTGCACCTTTTGTAGAGTAGATCACATAGTTTATCCAAGCATCTTTTTTCTTTACAAAAGTTAACTAGAAATCCAAACATAAATTGAAATAATAAATTGAATGAGAAGTTTACAACATAAAATGTTTAAATGCATATCCATTAAAAGTAATTATCTAGCTAAACATTCATTAACTGTTGTAAGCTTAGCAGGTTCATTGAAAGTTAAAAACCATTTTTGTGATTAAGTTGTTATTGAAGTTTTGTATAGATAAAAATAGTCAATATTTTATGTTCTGTCCTTGCCCTTATACTAAGTCGTTAGTTTCCATTTTATAACCTTTGATTAATGATTTTACAGCCTCTTGGAATGTGTTCTATGTTGTAGATTCCTGCTTGCTATCTCAGAAGCAATTAACTATTAACACTTGAAAACTGTCAGAGTTCTCATTGCAGTTTTGACATCAGAAAGGACTTAATAGCAATCCTATGATAAAAGATCTTAATAATTACTAATATAATTTTAGAATTCTTATAGAATCATTAATAGCAATTAAGAAATCATCTATTTGTCTGTATAACATCACTACAAGATAGTAAATCTTTGTTGTTCTGAAGAAATTTTCTCAAATGAGTGATCTAATACCTGGAGATTGTTACATATATTTAATAAGAGCAAAAGCGCATTAGTAGCAGGAATCTTTCCTCAAATGCAATCTCCTCAGCCTTGCCTAAAGAAGTAAACCCATCATTAACATTACAATCCATGGTGGAAGTCTTTCCAAGAGATCATCTGCTAGTTTTTAGATTCTTCCTGATGGCTCCTGGAATACTTTGTTTTTTGAAGATATGTTTACATTATTTTCTTTAACTTCGTAAATAAAACTACTATCCCTATCTTTTTTACCAAAGTTATTTTGTTCAGAATTCTATGCAGCGTATCACACTATAACTTCTTTTAAAGTTTTGGAAGAAGTGTTTCTAGTTTGTTTGTTTGTTTATATATTTATTCACTTTACATCTCAATATCAGCCCATTTCCCAGTCTCCTTCCTCTACTGCTGTAAGAATGGAAAAGCCTCTGCCATCATGTTATCCTCCCATCCTGGCACATAAAGTCACTGCAAGAATAGGTGGATCCTCTCCCAGAGAGGCAAAACATGGAGGCTGGATTAGGGAAAGAGGATTAATACCCAGGCAACAGAGTCAAGGACATTGACCCCTCCAGTTGTTGCAGGATCTGCATGAAGACCAAGCTACATATCTGCTACATATGTGCAGGACTTGTTGTAGGTTCAGCCCATGCTTGCACTTTGATTGTCACGTCACTCTTTGGGAGCAATCAAGATTTCAGGTTATTTAAAACTGTTGTTTTATCTTTGGAGACTCTATCCTCTTCAGGTTCTTCACTCCTCTCAATTCTTTCACAAAATTCCCTGAGTTCCCTCTAACATTTGGCTGTGAGTCTCTGCATCTGTTTTCATAGTCTGTTGAGTGAAGACTTTTACAGGACAACTTGTTCCTGTCTGCAAGCAAAACAGAATATTACTGATAGTGGAAAGGATTTGTTTTTGCCCATTGGATGAGTCTCAGTTTGGGCCAATCATTGGTTGTCCTTGCCCTCCTTCTCTGCTCCATGTTTGTCCTTGCACATCTTAGAGGAAGGGCAAATTTTGTGTCAAGGGTTTTGTGGGTAGGTTGCTGTTCTTATCTTGCACTGGGAGTCTTGCCTTGCTATAGGGGGTGGCCATTTCAGGGTCCATACTTTCCCTGAGTTTCCCTGACGTTTCAGCTAGATTTACCCCATAGACTCCCTGTTCCTCCATACCTGGGTCTCAGGCACATCCTAGAGATGCTGTGCCCTGCTCACTACTGATATTCCTTCTCTCTTGTTATTCCTACACACCTGATCTCCCTGCCCATATTTCCTTCCCCATCTTTTTCATCCCTCTCCTATTCAGTTCCCTGAATTATCTATCTCTGATATCTATTTTATTTCCCCTTCTGAGAAAGATTTAAGCATCGTCACTTGGGCATCCTTGTTTGGCTTCTTTGGGTCTGTGGACTCTAGTATAATCCTGTAAATTATGGGTAATATCCACTTATAAGTGAGTACATACCATGCATGACTTTTTGAATCAGGGTGAACTTAGGGTGATATTTTCTCATTTCATCCATTTGCCTGCATAGTTTCTAATTTTCTTGTTTTTAATACCTGATTGCTAATCCAGTGTATAAATGAACCACATATTCTATATCCATCCATTGGTTGAGGGACATCTGGGTTGTTTCTAGCTTCTGTCTAGGCCCAATATATCTGCTATGAACATAATTGATCAAGTATCCCTGTGGTATGGTGAGTATCTTTGGGTAAATGCCCAGGAGTGGTTTAGTTGGGTCTAGAAGTAGAACTCTTCCCAATTTGTGGAAATACTACCATATTGATTTCCAGAGTGGTTGTTGAAGTTTTCACTTCTACCTGCAATAGAGGAATGCTCTCTCTGCTCCAAATCCTTGGCAGAATAACTTGAAGTTCTGGTCATAGAGGTCTTTTGCATGCCTGATTAGAGTTACACCTGGTTTTAAAAAAAATAATATTTACACTTAATGTGAAGCATGTTTTCTCTTTCTCAGCCTATTTATCATTTGTATAAAGAGGGCTACTGATTACTTTGAGTTTATTTTGTATCCAGCCACTATGTTAAGGTGTTTATCAGCCGTAAAATTTTGAAGGCTACATAGGCACTCTATTGCATCATCTTCAAATATAGATTATGACTTCTTCCTTTCCAATTGTATCTGCTTGATCTCCTTTAATTAACTTTTATTGATTTAACTAGAACTTCAAGTACTATATTGAAGTGATATGGAGAGAGTTGACAGCTTTGTCTTGTCTCTGATTTCAGTCTAATTGCTTAAAGTTTCTCTCCATTTAATTTGATGTTGGCTATTATCTTGCTCTATGTTTCCTTTATTGTATTAGGTATGTGCCTTGTATTTCTGTTCTCTCCAAAACTTTTAACCAGTATGCTTGTTAGTTTTATCAAAGGCTTTTAAGCATTTCTTGAGATGGTCATATCTTTTTTTTTCTTTCATTTTTTTTAGTTTATTTATATTGTGGAGTAAGATTTTCATATATTGAACCACCCCTGAATGCAGGAAATGATTAAATAAAGAATGTTTTCATGAATCTATAGTTGTTTTCAAATAAACAAAGATAGTCATTATAAAGGAAAGAAAAGATGGACACAAAAAAGAATTATTGTATTTATAATTAAGTATATATTTTATATATTTAGCAAATTTATTAAGAACATAGTGTTAGTGTCACTTGTTCCATGACATTTGAGACTCTGTTATTTATAGAGAAAACCTATTTCTAGTGTGGTGCGGCTCAGCCCTTAGACCATACGTTTAATCCTTCTGGTTGGAATACAGACATGACCTTAATATACATCTTTAATTCTAAACAATGAATGTAAAGTTAGTTTTCAGATGGAAGCACACATGTTTAAATAAATGTGCACTTGAATGGCAGACACAGTGAAGAATAAGAGAAAAATTTAACAGAGTAGGATATGCCCAACTATCATGAGAAGAGAGGAAAGAGGAGCTACTTATGGAGCAGTGCAGAGAAAGGAGAGAGGCCATCTTATTGGGACACTTATAAAGAGATGGGTTGCACAGAAAGAACAAGCTAGACAACAGTGAACACAGAAGAAGCCAGAGAATGTGAAGCAGCCAGAAGATTAGAACATATTGCCTAAGATAATATGAGGCCAAGCAGAGCTATTCATGAGACCAAGAGAGAGGCCAGATTGAATCAATCATGTTGGAGAGGAGTTTGAGCCAGAAAAGCTGAGTAGAACCTTGCTGATCGAAGCCTGATATAGCTTTCTCCTGAGAGGCTCTGTCAGAGCCTGACAAATACAGATGTGGGTGCTAGCAGCCAACCATAGGACTGAGCAAGGGGTCCCCAATGGAGGAGTTAGAGGAAACAGTGAAGGAGCTGAAGGGGTTTGCAACACATAGGAAGAACAGTAGCATCAATCAACCAGACCACTCCAGAGCTCGGGACTAAAACACCAATCAAAGAGTACACATGGAGGGACCCATGGTTCCAGACATTTATATATCAGAGGATGGCCTTGTTGGGAATCAGTGGGAGGAGAAGCCCTTTGTCCTGTGAAGCCTCAATGCTCCAATGTAGGGGAATGCCAGGGCAGGGAGGTGGGTGTGGGTGGTTGAGGGCACACTTTCATAAAAGCAGAAGGAGGGGAGATAAGATAAGGGGTTTCTAAGGGAAAAGGAAGTGGGGAAGGGATAACATCTGAAATGTAAATAAATAAAATATCCAATAATAAAAGGACAAAAGAAAAAGAAAAGAGTTTATTCAGCCTTAAGCCTCAGAAGCTGAAAACATTTGATGCCTAGATTAGGTTGTACAGATTATAGAATTTTATAGAACTAGGCCTAGGTTAGCATACAGATTCAGTAAGCCTCAGAGTCAACAATTACATTAGGCAAATAAAAGATATGTTTGCAAACTTTTTATCAAAACACAGTTCACTCTTGCTCTTGCTCTAGGTCTTGCTCTCGCTGTTTTCCAGAGACAAACTAGTAGCATGTCTTATCTTAATGGCTTACTATTTAATTTTCTGCTTCTTCCAGTTAATACATTTAAATTAAGAGTCCTTCATTCTTTACTCATCTCAGTACTATTTCTCTATAATCATTCTGACTTCTACAGCCCATAAGAGTCTGGTTTTGAATCACTTGTAATATTTGAATACCACTTAATATTTTACTGTGCTAAGGCTATATTCCCTTTATTATTTTCCTATTTTTTGATATTTTATTTTAGTTTTAAAACTTCTTATTGATTCTTTGCAAATTTATTCATGTTCTCGAAACTCTATCTATTCATTTTTGCCTTCTGCCCTTTGAAACTCCTTTCTGAAAGAAAGCAAACAAACAAATACTTCCTACCCTGGCAGCTGCACTGTGTCATGATGTGTTATACAGTATACCCTTCAGTCCTACTGACTAGTGTTCATGGTACTTGAGAGAACTCTGCATGCACAAAAAGAGAAAGGTAAATACAAAATGATCTGCACAGCCTTCTATCTACAATGGTGACCTATGATGTAATAGGGGCACCAAAATTCTTGGTGTAATCAATCCCTCCATGATGATATTTAAGGAATGAGATAAAGCCCATCCCTGTGAGCACTCCAGTGGCCAAGAACCTGAAACTTGACAGGCCACTGATTTAGGATTAAACAAATACTGTGGTTCTCTTAAAAGAACAGAGCACTAAAATGACTCCTAACAAGATTCTATTATGCTCACATAGCAGTGTCTTGCTAATCCACCATCAGAGAAGGTTCCTTGTACATTAAATAATAATAAATACAGACACTTACAACTGGGCAATGTGCAGAGAGTATAAAACTTTGGACCATTCAATTCTAAATGGGATGCCTTCGTCAAACCCCTCACCCCAAGGTTCAGAGAATTTTATGAAAGTGGAGCCAGAAAAAAATGTGAGAGCCAGTGGAAATGAAAGCTATTAAATAAACAAATAAATAAATAAACAGAAAGGAAAAGAAAAATAAGAACAAGAACAACAATATCAAGAAAACAAGGCCTTCTAGACACATCTGGACTGATGGACATAGGAATTCACAGAAACTGTGGCAGCATATGTAGAACCTGTACATGTCCAAGCCAAGAAGAAACCTCTGGTCTGAGAGAACAAAGGGTCACAAATCCTCATTTTTAACTCGTAATCTATCTCAAATTGGAATGTTTTACAAAAGAAAAGTTAAATTTCTTCAACAAAGTCTCATTTGGTATACAAACCACACTTAATGGCAGAGCCAATGCCTAGCAAAGGATGGTCAACACAAAATAAACTCAACAGTGTTTTTGAAAGTAGTTTGTGTCATGACGGTTTTACTGGACATTTTTTTAAACTTAGGTGCATTTTGCTTGCATATTTATGCCTTCTGAATTTCTGCATGAATGGATGTGTGTGTCTCTGTGTATATGTGTCTCTTGTGCTTTTTCTTTAGCCCATTTATGTTTGTTTTTTTTCTAGTCTGTTTTTCTAATGGTTGTTTTAGTTTGCTGTGTTTTCATAATGAGGGAGAGAAAGAATGGGTATGGATTTAGGTGGATGGAAAAGAGTGGGACATATGGGAGAAATTTGGAGTAAAAATGTGATAAGAATATATTTTATGAAAAAAATCAATATGTAGAAAGCACACAAAAAAGCATTTGAGCCACAGGGGAAAAAATAAAAGTTTAAAAAATGTATTTTCCATTTTATTGGATTATATATTTTATAATATATGTTCTTATGATTAAAACCAAATTGTGTGGATTAATATTTTTAACTTAATTTGCATAAGAACAGTATTTTGCATAGTACATTGCAGTCTTTAAAACTCATGTTTAGGGATGGGAAAATGAAAAACTGTAATCAGAATACACTGTATGAAAAGGTATTTTCAATTAAAAAAATCACAAGTAGATATGGCATAAGGTATTTTAGCTTAAGCTACTTTACAAAATGCCATATATAAAATATAGTATATAAAAATGTGTCTAAATTTAATACATAAGGCAAGTACATTATATTTATTGGAAGTTGTACCTACATAATCACATATAACCTATTTTAGGTGACCTGTATTGTGAAGAAGATAGATAACTTTATATTTACATTAATTCAAAACTGTTTCTTTTCAATTCAGAAGCTATCTATAATGTTACATATACTGTTGATCTGTATGGTCAACTACCAGTTTTCTAAATTGTAGGAACAAACATAGGTATAAAAAAAAAGGGAAAACCACATGTTAAATGAGTGGAAAATAGGAAAGAGTCTCAAAAACCTCAATAGCAAATTCAGCATCAGAAATGATAAAATCCAGTAAATGCATCATCTACAAATATTTTAAAATCACTATTTTAATAACAAAAATGAAATAATAAGAATATAAAAAAACAGATTCTAGGAAACATACATAGCAAAAACAACATAAATCATAAACTCTTTCTAGAATATTTATCTGTAATAGAGCCAGTTTGGTAAACAGGTTGTGAAAATGAGGTGATTATATACATATTGCACAATTTTTAAAGTAAAAATAAATATTTATCCTATTTGATAAATTTCACGTCAGTCAAGACATTGTAAATTTATTACTAATCATTGTCCTTAGTGTGTCACCTTTTTAAAACGTGAAAATGAAGTTGGTAAGTGACTGTCATACTAGCACAGAGAAGGGAGTTCAGTCCCCAGACCAGTATAAGGGACAAAGCAAGAAGGCATATAACAAAAACTCTTGTGTAGAGTAACATAAATACTTGCATTCCCAGAATCCCTGACCCACCAGAGTAGGTAATATGTTCATCCTAGGTTCAATAAGACAACCACTCTCAAAAACTAATGTGGAGAACAATACATAAGGACACCTGACATTAATTACTGGTTTTCCTTTCCCCATGCATCCTCAAGCACACATGAATACATACAAACACAAATACATACATAGGATATTGATACTTACATACTACATACACATACATGGAAAAAATAATAAATAATTTGAATACTAATTTATTAAAGAATTTATTTTAAAGTAATTTTATAGATACAATTTGTAATAAAAAAGAAAATTAACTATGGGTGTTGCAATTAATTAAGCCTAAGAATTGTATTGCTTTCAAGGGCTTAACAAATATACAAAACAGGGACAGTACTGAACACAGATTTTGAACTTGATAGATTTACAGTATATCATGTCTAAAATAACATAAGATAGAACTACTGATATGTTCCAATAACTAAGAAGAAAGTTTACTATGACACAGAGATGATCAAATTATAAACTTTCAAGTGAATGAATAATGCTATTAATGAATACAGAGAAAAATTTGTTCTATGAGACATAACTGACATTCAGTTATTGACTGAAAAGAACATGCTTTGGAGTCTCAATACTTTTTAACTTTTCTCTTCTTTTGGAACTTTAAATGTTTTCAAAATTGTCACTAACATGTTATGAATTACAGCACAATATTATTTTCCTATAATATAATGCTAGTTCAGACATTTATGTAAAATTCAAATTTGAAAATAATTGTGTATTCTTTAAAGTAGTTACATGCTTGTACATTGAATTATCTAAAAATAATTTATAAGACACCACAGAATACTCTTCAAGAAATGACAATCATTTAAAATGTCAGGAGTTGAATTTATTAATCACAATAAACCAGATTTTATTACTTCCTCAAGTATATTAATTCCATCATCCTATCACATGTATGTGAAATAATTATTTATTTTGTAGTGCTGAAATAATTTAATACTAAATTTAGTTCTTTGAAAAAATCTACTTAAGAAATAGACTGCAAATTATATAGTGAGTGATGTCTCAAAATACAGTCATTGCCCAAATTAACTTTTCATTAGATTTATCTAAAAATTTAGTAAGTTTGAAATTTTATATGAACCTAAGAATTTCAAATGTGTTTTCTTATGTTGCAAACTAGTATTCCTTAAAACAAAACAAAACATAAAACAAAGCAAAAGATGTGTTTTTACTACATTTTCTATGAAATTCAGACAAAAAACTGACAACTAAAACTGCATTCCTGGAAATTACCAACCTGTTTGTATGAGAACAGATCCAGAGAAATAGAAAAAATAAAAATAACTGTAATTGTTTACAGAGATTCACTAAGGGAATATGGAAGTAGAAACAATGTGACTGACTGGTTAATATCACCATTATCTTAACTTCGTGGATACTTGTCTTGTCTTCACTAATCTAACAACAGCGCTTTTGACTTCTTTGTTTCTGAGACTATAAATAAGTGGATTCAGCATGGGGATCACAATTGTGTAGAAAACAGAAGCCACTTGATCCTTTCCCAAAGAATAGGACTTACTTGGCTTTAAGTAAGTAAAAATGAGAGTACTATAAAACACAGCCACTCCGAGGAGATGAGAGGCACAAGTGGAAAAGGCTTTTTGCTTTCCTGAAGTGGAATTTATCTTCAAAATAGCGGAAAGAATGAACACATAGGATGCAGATATTGTGAGAAAGGACCCCAGAATTGTGGAACCTGCAAAAATGAATATAATGATTTCAACTACATGTGTATCACTGCAAGACAGAGATAGAAGTGGAGATGTGTCACAATAAAAATGAGGGATGACATTGGACTTGCAAAACTGGATAGTAAGCATGCTAAATACAGTTACAGAGGAATCCACAGCCCCAATTACATAGGACGCAGTGAGGAGAGCAAGGCAGCATCGTGAAGACATAATAACTGGGTAATGTAAAGGGTTGCAGATGGCTATGTAGCGGTCATATGCCATTGAAGAAAGCAGAAAACATTCAGTAGCTGCTAAGAGGATGAAAATGTACAGCTGGGTGAAACAATCTGTATAGGAAATGCTCTTGTTTGTTGTTAGCAGGTTCTCTAAGGTTTTTGGTGTGATGGCAGTTGAATAACTGAGGTCTAGAAATGACAGATGTGTGAGGAAGAAATACATTGGAGTGTGAAGCTGAGTATCTAGACGGATGATCAACATCATGCCTATGTTCCCCAGAACAGTGACCAGGTATATCATGAGAAACAGTACAGAGAGGACCAGCTGTATTTCTTTGGACTCTGTCAATCCCATGAGGATGAACTCTGGTTTATTTGAGTGATTCGAGGCATACATATTCAATGACCCTAAATAATGAAAATTCAAAGGTAATGCATATGTTGTATGGTGACAGAGATGTTTGTGTACATGTTTGTAACTGTGCTTTCATAATTACAGTATATTACTATATATAATTAGATTTACAAATAGAAACATAAAACAGAATTTGATTATGATATTATGTGTTATTATGTGCTATAAAATCAAGAAAAGTAGTGCTAATCTAAATAATTTCTGTTTTGGATTTAATCTGCATGAAATGTTGTGTATGTGCTTATATTATTCCCATATTTTATACTAGAAGATGGAAAATAATCAGTTAATTTATGAATTCATTTGAACACAACACAAATTCACGTTGAATCTATAATCATGTTAAAATTGTGAGACACCAAAGGATCTTAATCACACTCTTAGTAAATAAAATGTCATACATTTAATTAACAAATAGAAAACAATTTCAATATGTTTCCAGCTCTTTTCAATATCAATTAATTCTAACTATATTTTATCGAAAGTTAATATACTACATTAAGTATAATGAACTACATTAAGACAAATAATTATTTAAAAGATGAATCTTCTGAGAATTCCAAACAAATTTTAACTACAATTATTTTATCAAAATATAAATCATCACTGGTATAATCTCCTTCCAACTATTCTAAGCTTTCCACAATCCTGTTACTCCTGTACATGACAAATTATATGTGCTCTTATATTTTAAAATATAATTTCCATTTTATTTGCTTCAACCTTTACAATTTTAAAAATACTTACTCACAAAGCCACAGTTGACTGAAAAAGAAGAGGGAAAATATTTCCAATATCATGTGTCTGAATTTTCTCACAAGTGAAATAGAAAATTCACTTAAATATCTGAACACATTAGCCCTAGATCTTTTGTTTTCCTTGGTATTATTTTTTTTATTCTTTAGTGTATTCATTTTTTTAAAAAATTATCCTTTCCTCATGTTTCTGTCAAAATCAAAATTTAAAGGAAATTTACTCTTTAAATTTATTCCACGGGTGAATATAAATATCAGGACAGCAGACTATGCTTTTCTCTCTAGTTTACAATTGTGGGATTTATCATGTAGAGTCATGAGCATCACATAACACGGTCATCCTCAGGAGACAATTTCTAAGCGAAGTTTATTGGCAAGCTTACAAAGGCCTGAGGTCAAAGGACTAATTCAACAAAGGTTTTGCTTATTCCTGGGAGCCTTATAAAGAAGAACATAATAACTGTGTTATTTTTCTGATTATTCATAGTCTCATTGATTCAATAAATTTATAAAGTATAACATTTTTAAAACACTCTATTCACATCACTAGGATATATTTAAATAGTGTGGAAGGAAGAGAAATTTATTTTTAAATTTAAAGTGCTTATTTTGTTAATGAGATCATGATTGAATAATAGAAATATTTTTAGCAAAATGTTAAATTAAAGAAATGATTTTACTACAGTGAAAATATATTGATTAAAAACAATAAAACATGTGGTGTTAACACTGGTAAGTGTAGTTCTCATCTCCCATCACGAAACTTCCCTTTGCAGCAGAAAGATACCATTACAGGAAAGTATAACCTATAAAATTGTACTGTTTAGGAGTCAGTCCAAGTTGATAAATTTATAAAACAATTCTATCAGCTATGGCTCATGGATTATTTCAAAAGCAGGGAAAGAAATATTAGAAGGACCACAGGAATAGGAGATTTGCTATGAGAAGTTGTGTCCTTAAGATATGAGGTGCTAAATTTACAAAGTCTGTTCAAAAGGTCTGATTAAGCATGAACTGAGCAATACAATAACAATGAACATCCCATCTTGGACAGGAAAGCCATACCACTCCTTGGCATGTAGCCTAATGACTGGACATGATACGATACATACATTCAGCCAGCCATGCTCATTGATACTCTATTGACAATACCTAAAAAATTAAAATCAAAAAACAAAACAAAATAAAAACCTGTATGTTCTTCAACAGATGAGCGGATAATGAAAATGTGATACACAGTCAGCATGGGATACCATTCAGTTCTACATAAACTCACAAACATTCCACGAAAACGAGTGAACTAAAAAAGATCATGTTAAGTGAGGTAACCCAAAAATGTACACCTAGAAAGACATATGCCTTGTGCTCATGTTCTTTCTCATCTGTGTTTCCTAATTCCAAATCATGAGAAGTTAGTGCATATCCATGATCAACTGATGAAACTGGGAAAGAAAACTGGGAGCACTGAGATTCTGGGGGAATAGGGAGCAATGCAGAGGGAAATAGCAGTGTGCAAGTGATGTGTTGGGAGGAGCAAACTCCAACTGGGAAAGGGTATTAAATAAATATAGAAGGTTAGGAAGATAAAATAGGATAGACAGATAGAAGGAAGAATATATGAGAATGACATAAGAAATAATACTTTTACGTGTTTACCTAAAAATACTTATAATACATGTAAACTTGTATATAAATAAACATATATTTAAAATGATATTGTCTCATCTGGCTGGAAATGCTTCCTCCAACAGTTAATGAATCTAACAAAAACCATATCAGTCACAAGAAGTACTCATTTTACTTGTTAAACAGGGCTGTCTGAGAGACCTCCTCAGAACAATAAAGTCTATTACTATTTTCACTAGTTTTTCTAAAAAGTCAAGGTTTCTATTATTAGAGACACCATGGACTTCAGACACAGGTGCCAAAGGACCAAGAACCAAAACTGAAAAAATGGCTCCTCCCTAGGCACTAGGTTTCATGGTACCAGAAGGTTCTATACAACCTTTAATGAAAGGCAGCAACCAACAGTGCTATACATCAATGATATCTATGAATCACAGAAAGAAACAGAATGGAAAACAACAGCAGCAACAGCAACAACAAAAACAAAAACAACACACCTAATGGTGCATTAGTGGCACACATATCATAATGGTAAGCAACAGCTCTCAAATTGTATTTAAGATAGATACAACAATAAAGAATCTATGCTGGTCCCACCTACTAAGATCTAGTGAAGTCATGGATCTTGGAGAGAAACCTGTAACTCCAACTTTAAAAACCCAGTATAATTTGTAGTCACATCCCAATTAGTCTTCTTACACTACAGATAGTCAACAATTATGTTCTCTTAGCAACTTATACAGATACACAAAATCAAAATACTACCATTCCTAAACCTTAAAGGTTATTGAGGATGAGGCGACCCAAATTGAAAGAACCAGAGGAATTCAGTATTTGCTGAGAGATGGTATCTATGATGAATATTAGAAGGTATATTTATGAAATTTCACCATCATGTGCTGAACAGGTACAACAACAATAGATATGCTAAAATACAGAGGGACCCCAAGAGGCTTCATCGCTACTCAAAACACTTGAGGTAACTAAGGAATTTGGAGAATGAGAGAAATATATTTTTCAGGGAAGATAATGGTTATGGAGAACTACTATGTTAGTAGCAAATAAGGGACTCCCTTTCTCAGAGGATCTTCACTGTCTCTGCCTGTCTGAGACTATCCCTTTGCCTGGCCTTGTCTGAAAAAGGTATCTTGTACAAAGCTCTCTGCAAAGTTGCAAATATGGAAGAGCCTTGATTGAAGAAAGTAAAAAGGAAAATGAAGTGATTATATTATAATATCAAAACAAAAAATATATTCATAGAAAAAAATTACATTTCCACAACCCACCTTTTAAACGGATAGTTTAAAAATAAGCACACACTTCTTAAGCACCAGCACAATAAAGTGCTGTACTGTAAACAATCAGCCCCTCTTGCTTGCTTGATGCTATGACTTATTGGCCCTTTCCACCATACCTTTAAATACCTTATACTTGAAATAAGAAGAGACTCATATCATTGCAGGCAATTCCAAAAGTCATTTCATTCATACCCACAACCAACCTAACCCTGGTCTCCACCTCTGCAACCTTTATCCTCTCAAGTTCTTAGCCAACAGCATCAGGGGAGAAAGTAGGAAGGCACAGGTAATAAGAGTGGTTTTTCATTATCAAATGGTCAGCCCTGAAAACATATATTCATATAACATGATATAGATTGAACTGTATTTATTTATCTAATATTCTTTATGTGTACATGCACATATGTTTGTGTATATATGTATATGTGTATATATATATGTGTGTGTGTGTGTGTGTGT
>NW_021604770.1:0-13871 GCF_004785775.1 Grammomys surdaster
ATCTAACCAAGCAAGTGAAAGATCTCTATGACAAGAACTTCAAGTCTTTGAAGAAAGAAATTGAAGAAGATGTCAGAAGACAGAAAAATCTCTCATGCTCATGGATTGGCAGGAAAATTGTCTTTGTAATACTGATTTTTTTACTGTGTGTGGACAGCAGATATATATGAGTTTATGTGTCTAAATACATATGGTTCCTTGTTGAGAGATATTTAGTAAACCAGAAGAGTAGCCAGAAGTGATGTATAGATAATTATTACCCAAGGTGACTTATAAAGCTTCCCAAGGACTCCTTCAGAAAGCTGCTAATGATTAAGTGTGAAAGGCAGGCAGCAAAGGAGCCATTGAGTGTTATGTTCCCTGCATCCCTGGTTTGTGTAGTAAGGCACTCTTTTTTTCCCCCTTGTTCCTTCTTTATTGATTCAGACATCTATTCAGCAATCATTTTTAAATGTTTGCTCTTTTCTGGGTACTCAGCTGGTTCTCTGGAAGAGAAGGGTAAACACACAGAGCCTGGTCCACGCCTCAGAGTCTGGTAGAGCAGAGGGACATCAGACAGCATCTTCTCGAGTGTTCTGCAGACGCATGACCTTTATCTCGAGAGTCTAGAAGAGGAAGCAATTATTGTCATTTGGAGATATCAGGCTCCTCCTGATGGAGGACCTCTGCCCTGACCTTGAGAGATAAAGTCTGAGATGGAGGGTTAGAGTTATAGCTTGGTGGTAGACATCTTACCTAGTGCAGAGAGGCCTTGTCAATCCCCAGTAGTGCAGGAAAAAGAAAAGTGTCCCTTTGCAGCAAATTCAGACTAGTTATTTCCTGCTACTTTCTGTACTCACATGGTACCTTAGCTGGTAGTAGCCTCTTTGGTTCACTTAGAGCATCTTGCATATCCCAGCTTCTCAAACCACATCCTTTTTGTGTGAGAGAAATGTTCTTAGACCACCTTGGCACATGGCAAGATGCTGAAGCTTCCAGCCTCTGCTTAGGTCTTAGTCTCTCCTATTATCTCACTTCTGATGTTTCAAACTTGGAGTTAACAGCTATTGCCATGGTTCTGTTTAGGGTCCTTCACAGTTAACACAGTAAATGGTGGTCCTTTCTAGGTATTTCTTTGAGAATGAGAATAATACTCTAATCTTTTTATTGCCAGTATGTACCTCATCCTTGTGAGTTGTGTAGTTATTATTCAATAGATGTTAACTGAGTGGATGACTGAGAAGCCTTAGGGTTGCTGTATATAGTTGATAGAATTCTACCTTTATGTCCTTCAGACATTAGATAGTCTCATCAAATGAATGCTTAAGATTCATGTTTGCATTTTACAATTTTGTGTTCTTGTGGATGACACAGTTTTGAGCAGGCTCATGTACACCCTATAATATTTTGGCCTTTCATGTATGTTTTAGGAGGGCCAAAGATGTGGACTATTACATCTGAAGAACGTACTAAGTATGATAAACAGTTTGATAACCTCAAGCCTTCAGGAGGTTACATAACAGGTTTGTATTTAATCTTTGTTATGTTATTTATTATAAATTATGTTCCTGTTTCTATATCTTAGTTAATTTTAATAACTGGTATCAAAATTATATTAAGTCATAAAATTCATATCTATCAAAACTCTAGAATTTAAAGATACTTTATTTTTCCTGAGACTGTCTTAATTTGTTGATTCATTTTGGCATATGGGAGTTTTTTCTTGAATTCTAAATGGTAGTCAGGAATCTGTTTTATTACATGTTAATACTATTTCAAGAAGTTTTTAATTTATTTCTTATACCAGATATTTTTCCCAGAGATCCCCCCCCAAAAAAACTTTTTAAATTTTTGATTTATTTAGGATGGCTTTTTTGTTGTTTTGAGAGAGGGTCTTGCTGTATAGCTCAAACTGGCCTCTAGCTTGTTACATCCTCCTGCCTCAGCTTCTTCTGAGTGCTTAGATTACAGGCATGTGGCATCCCAAAGTCAGTTTCCATAATGCTATCTATCCTTTGAGCCTGTGTTAAGTATCAATTATTGATGCTAACAACTTGTCTTTCAGAAAGACCACCAGAAATGGTGTGTGCTGTCCTTGTCACTCTGTGTCCTATGCAATCTGTGCTGGTTTTGACATAAGTTTATGTTTTCTATTTTTCTTTCTGAGCTACTTTCTTTCTTAGGTCATTTCTAGGTTGAAGAACTAGCAATACAATAGATGCAAATAGTCAAGGAACAAGCAAGACAATAAACACAAATAGTCAAAGAACAAGCAAGGCCATAAACAAATTCCCTGAACACTCCTGTGATCACTATTTCTAAGGGCTTATCAGCATGATTAAAATATCTGAGCCTACTTCCCTGTCCTAGCCCAAAGTCATTTTCATGCCTGAAGCCTACTTCTTTGTTCTAGCCTAAGATTTAGATTCCTACCTGAAATTATTTCTTTGTTCTAGCCTAATGTCTGAGCTACTTTCTAAACACTTTCTTTACATCTCACACTTAATAATTCCTAGATGTGGTTAATTTGATATTTTATCCATTAATGTCATTCCCATGACAACATCTACCATTTGCCTTTACCTTTTTTTTTTTTTTTCGAGTCAGGGTTTCTCTGTATAGCCCTGGCTGTCCTGGAACTAACTATGTAGACCAGGCTGGCCTCAAACTCAGAAATCTGCCTGCCTCTGCCTCCCAAGTTATGGGATTAGAGGCATGCGCCACCACTGCCTGGCTTTTTACTTTTTTCCAAATATATGTAGAGTGTGTGTGTGTGTGTGTGTACCTGTGAATACACATGCACCTCAGTGTAGAGCCAGAGGTCAAAGTCAGGTTCTTCTTCTAGTGCTCTCCGCCTTATTTTTTGAGATCTCTCCTTTCATTATATGTGGTGTCTGTGTATATGTGTGTGTGCCTTTATGTGTGTGTCTGTGTCTGTGTGTCAGTGTGAACTAGCTCTTCTTTAGTGGGACTTTGCTTCCTGGTGGTGAGAGTGATCCTCCTAACATACACTTTCTTTGGCTGAGCACCCCCTGAAGTTATCACTTGACAGAGGCCAATTTTGTATGTTAAATCCCCAGTTTCATAATTCTTAAAGTCCAAGTTTTGATGATGCTTAATCCCAACATTCCCCTTCTTTCCCCAGCAGGGACAAAGAGGTTTCTCAGCCCCTCTTTCTGGTAGAAGGAATTATACCCTGTCACCTTCAGTCCCCTGCCAGACCCAGGCAGAAACCAGCTACAGGGAGAGCATAGAAAGAGCAGTCTACAGGCTCTGCCTCTGAACAACCCAGATCAAAGCCAGGAAAGTGACTCTGTTAAACTCTCCTGGTAAAACTGCCCCCTTCCCAGACCCTGCACAGCTCTCTTAAGTAGCTTCCCTTTTCTCTCTCTTCTCAAGAGAGTTGGGCATATCCTAGTCTGTCAAATCTTTCTCTGGTTCATCTCTTTGTCACCCAGTTAGCTATCACAGTCAAACATGAGTGTTTCCTTCTACAAACTAACTTTGCCTTCATTGTTTTGGATTAAAAGTATTTACTAAGGATGTGTCTGTATTCCAGCCAGAAGATTAGTGGATGAATCAAAGAGATTCAAGCTCAAGTCTTCATGCATAGCTAGAGCTCTTAGCCACTGAGCCATCTCCCCACTTTACATTCTAAGGTAAGGAGACAATGCTCATATAAATATGATACTTACAGATGATGATAAGTCCTCTAAAGAAAATTAACACTGACGAATTTCAGAGAGACGTGGAGAGCCTGCAATTTCAGAAAGGGTGTACCAGGAGGGCATTTTTGGAGAAGAGGTTTGAGCTGGTGCTTTAAGAAGGAACCAACTCAAAGTCTTATGAAGCAGGAAAAGATTGGTGTGCTTTCAGAAGAGAAAGGAAGAGGGTGAGATGGAGGAGAGGAACAGGAAAGAGATGCGCCATGCAGCTTCCAGAGATGGGCTTAATACTAAATGCAAACTGAAACCACTGATGGGTTTAAAAGCATGGAAATGACCTAATCTGAATTAAGATTTTATAAGATCACTCTGGCTCCCACGTGTGGGATGGATGGTTAGACATCTGTTGTGATAATCTAGACAAGAAATCAATGGTCACATGAATTAAGGCTGTGGCAGTAGAGAGGAGAGTGCAATAGATTGGAGATACATTTTGGAAGCAGGGCTGACAAGGGCATGCCAGTGGATGAGAGGAAGGAGCCCGCCGCCCATCTCCCCACTGGATGGGAGAAAAGGAGAAAATAAGAACAATCCTTGAATTTGGGGTTTGGGTAACTGGAGGGTGTAGAGCTGTTCTGAGAGATGAGAAGACTGGAAAGGGACAGATTTGTGAGGGTGGCAATCTCGAGCTTTCTATTAGACATGCAAGTTTTTACTGCACGGAGGCAAATGCAGAGCCAACTCTGGCTAAACAAACTGGGTGGGATAGAAAGCTAGAAGACTGGATTATGAGCTTGGGAACATTAACAACACAGTCAACGTTTAGGGGACTGTAGGAGCTAAGGACTGTTGTAGCTCCTCTAGCAAAGGGAGCTGGAGAAAGCCTCACAGAAAATAGTTAAATTGGCTGTTAAAAGATGCGTGGGAGTCTGTCTGGAGAAGTAAAGGGATCTGGGAAATAGAGTTAGTTGTAAGACATATTCAAAAACCTGGAATCCAGAGTCGGGATGTAGCTCAATGTACAGCAGGTGCCTAGCATGCCCAAGGCCCTGGGTTCCACCCGGAAGCACACAAAGCCTTAGGGTCCTAAAGTCCAGTCACAGTGAGAGCCCATTGGTACCCCTAGGGTCCAGCACACAGTACACGTTCCATAAATATTTGCTAAATGAGTGGTTTGTTTAACAACTGGCAAGTGGCTTGGTGGAGTTGGTTCTGGATGCACAGATAGTAAGTAGCGGAAGAGAAAGTGCCAGTGTGGACCACTCCCACCCTAGCCATCCCCAGGGGGCCAACTGCTTGCAGAAGTAGGGGAAGAATCTTTTCATGGTTTTCTGCCTGAGGGAGGGGCCTGCAAAGCTCTGCATTTTAGAAGATTGGAGGGTGAGAAAAATGAGGGGAGTGGGGAGCGGAAGTCAAATGGAAGGCCGGAAGAGTGAAGATGGGGAGACACCCCAGAGGCTGTGTGGGTGACAAGGCCTGGGAAAGGATTCCTCGACCCCAGCACCGAGATGCTTTGTATGGACAGAGAAACCTGTACCCGCAAGGAGTGATCTGGGTAGTAGCTGGTACTTTAAGGAATCTCTCGGTTTGTTACCAAGAAGCCCTTTAATTTCCTGGGAAGGAGCGTGCCAATCATACCTAACAGCAAGTTTGCTTGTTCAACACTATAGACCTTGGAGGTGGCTTTGGGTCTGGATTAAATTTTACTTAAGAAATAGCTACTCCTTGAATACGTTGAATACACCCAGTTTTCTAAGTAGTTGAAGAAACTTGGTGCTGGTTCTCTTGAGAGAGACGGGGAACTCAGAGATAGACTGGGAGGTGGGGGTGGGGTGGGGGCGATGAACAAAATTAGGGGACACGAGTTCTGTTTTGGCCTGGCTGACTAAGGCACCATGCTTGACCCCTCCAGGAGGGTCAAGCAGCAGGTCCGAAGGCTGGGTTTTGACTAGGGAGGGCATGGTAGAGGGCAGATAATCAGGAAGGTTGAGTGGGACCCGGAGGGTGAAATAAGAAGCAAAAGCAGCCAAAGGAGTGGCAGGCTCCCAAATTGGCTCTCTCCACAACTAACCACTGCCCAGCCTTGGGGGCTGCCAGACAAGAGGGCAGGAGAGGTGGAGCGCATTAGGAGGGATTTCCCTGTACAGCAGGAGCCCCCAAAGTGGGACCATCCCTGGTGCCGAACAGGGAAAACCGAACAGAAATTCAAACCTGGGAAGTCAGAAGCAGCGGTTAATCGAGAGGTTGCAGCTCAAAGGGCAGCAGCCGCAGCCTAGGACAGTGGCCGGACATAGACCCTCTGCCCCAAGGTGGCCGCCTTCACTCCCAAGGTGAGTGGGCGCAGAAAGGGATGGTGAGTTGTCCTCTAAAACCCACAAGAATCGGGGAAGGGGGTCTCCTCCTGCCTCCCGCATCTTTGCCCCTCTCCCCGCTTCAGGTCCCGGAGCCACCTCGGAATCAGATCCCAGCCCGCGGACTCCGCCCCGGGACCCCTCCTCCTCCCGGGCCCGGCCGCCCGGTACCGTCTCCTGGGGAGATGGTCTCGATCTCCACGCCCATCGCGGTCCCACAGGCCCCGCCTCCAAGGGGGTCCTCGCGGCTGCCCCGACCCCGGCTCCGCTCAGGCAGGACCCCGCAGGCGCTCCGGCTAGCTTTCTTGCAGCCACTGCAGAGCCGGAGGAGGTGCGGCTGGAGTCAGGACCTGCGCGGGGAGGGGCCGCCGGGAAGGGGGCGGCGGGGTGGAGCTGTGCGGCAAGGTGGGGTCGGCCGGGGCGGGGCCCGGGGGAAGCGACCTTGAAGTCGCTGCTCCGGATCCTGGGCAGACTAACCACCATTAACCCACTGACTGAGAGGGGAGGCTGGGTGAGCGAGGTGTGCCGGCACTAGCACATCCACACATCTATCCATCTAGCGGTTCAATGTATATTTATTTAACACCTACACGGTGCAAAGCTCCAGGGAGTCCACTCAATCCTACAGACTAGGAGGAGAAAGTCGGTAATTATACTAACACTTTAAACACATGTGCTCAGTGCCGTGGGGTTCAGAACACAACGGAAACACTCGAGACTGATACCTACCCTGGCTAGGCTTCTCGAATCTATAGGAACAGAGCTGGGAGAGAGAAGAAGCCAATTATTGATGAATTCTCCCCAACCACCTTAAGCTCATATTCATCATCCTTCAAAGTTTTACACCAGGTATTTGTATTGGGGGGGGGATCTCACTTTTCAAGGTAAAGGACTGCTCCCTGGGGATTCCAACTGAATTAAAGCATGGTCAGCTGTGTGCTGAGGACACAGCTACAGCCTGAAGTGGTGACTGCTACAGAAGGAATGAATGTATTCTTTTACTTCTACTAAAACCTGAATATAGAAAGATACTTCTGTCCTTCCCGAATCCTCCGCTTCCTTGGTCCTGGGACTTGAACCCAGGGAAACCAGGGCCTGTTCACGCACCTAAGCTAACAGAGGCTATGTCCATGGCCCCTAGGAAGATACATTGGGAAGAGGTAGCATTTGCTTGAAGACTGAAGGAGACTTTAAGAAGTGCACCCCCCATCCTTTCTACTTCATTGCAAAAATCGACATGAATTTGTTTCTGACAAGAAACGATGGGAGATGAAGATGGGAGAAAGACCTATTCAAAGGCCCAGAACTAGAACTTGAGGCGTTTTCCTCGGCTTCTTTATCTCCACTTTTCCAGGCGGCTAGCTAGCAGATGAGGTTGTCAGTATCCAGATACAAGGACTGAAGTTGACGCTCAGAAAAGATTTACGGACCTGTGCAGGTCAGGATCAGAAAAACCCCGCGGGTGTGGTCTTCAGGGCTTAAGACAAAAAAAAAAAAAAAAAATTAAGAGACCCCACCCACCAGTCACCGCCGCCAACCCTACTGGCTATGGCCTTGGGCAGGTACTTTGAGACTAGGGGTAGAACATATCTGCTACTTGGGCAGGCCTAGGAGACTGGCTTCAGGTGAACAGATACTATTTACATTTTGGGAGTGATACTTATGGGATTTTTAAACGGGGAGTCCCCGACTCCCCTCTAAACTAAACTAAAAACTATCGACACATGTTGACCGTAGAATTCCGATTCGTTCTTGCCAACCTCTTCTATGAGAACGGATGAGACCTATGTAGGAGAATAGGTTGAAACACTTGAGATGGATTGTGAAGATTTACGGGCTGTGGTTTCGCGGGAACTACAACTCCCAGAAACCGTTGCGGCAAAGCCCGCGCTTATTGGTCATTGGAAGGACCCGCCGCTCACGTGACTCATTCAAAAGCCAATAGTATAGAGGCATCTCCGAGGTCCAAAGGCCGAGGCTTCCGTTAGTTGCCCGGGACTTCTGATCTGCAGTCCTGTGACGTGAGCGGCTCCGGGGATTTTTATGTGTGGGGCGGGGAGGCAGAGAGACCAAGGTATTTCGTGGTTTTTTGTGGCCAGGCCTGGCGGGTGTAAGGGAGGCCAGGCAGAGAGGGAGGTGGGTGGCACTTAAGGTCCGGGTATGTAGGCGTGGGGAGAAGTTGAGAACTAGGCGGGCGGTGTGTGAGGAAGAGTTGGAAGAGGACCAGGCTGCAGTAGAAGCAAGCTGGTGTGGGTTTTAACAAGTGAATGTATCCCTTGGCATGCACGAATTACACGTATCGTAATAGAGCTTAAGGAATATAGACTTATTTGTAGTAAAGTCGCCTACGAACTTTGAGGTGTTTGAACAAACGGAACTAAGAACTTGTTTAAAATCACAAATCATAATAGCCGAGCTTTTAGTTAATTGCGGGAGGCTCTAACGGGTTAATCAGTTAAGCTGTAGCCAGAATCTCTCTCCCACTTCTCTCATTCTTCTGGGGAGGCAGAAGGGAATTTTTTGTTTTTTTCTTTCTTTTTTTTTTAAATCTGGTTTGGTCTTTTTGAGACTGGGTGTCATTTTACAATCTGTACTATCCTGAAACTTGAGTGTACCTTAGCGTTTGCACACGCACGTGCACTTGCTTTTGTGCATAGTTGGAAGTCGTGCGGCAACCTTTGTGAATTAGTTCTCTCCTACCGCTTTGTGGGATTCTGGGGTTGGGCTCAGGTATCAGGATTGTGCACAAGCCCCTGATAACCGCTGGGCTATCTTGGCTGGCTTTCAGGTTTTGTTTTGTTAATGATGAGATCCTTAATTGCTTTGGTCTTATTAGCCTTATGTCAGTGACTCCCAAATCCTTCCCCCGTGGCTGCCTAAGGTACATCCATTGCTACCTCATAGGTGTCTTACATGAAACACATTTAATACTAATTTTGTCATAACTGGCTGTATCTCAGTTGGTGGAGTGTTTGCTGGGCATACACAAGGTTCTAGGTTCCATCCTCAGCACCGCACAAACAGGGCCCGTATTATTCTCATTACACCTGCAGGCTGGAGGACTAGAAGCTCCAGGCCCATCTGGGCTACATGAGGGTCTGTATCAAAAATTAATACGTTACATACTACACACCTTTCTCCTCTTTGAAGCATGCCTGCCTTCTGCATCTTTGGTTAATGGTTTGACTCTTTTCCAAGCTAAAACTTTGCATGCTGTCCCTGAAGTATTTTTCAGTATTCACATGGTGTCTGATAGCATAGTCTTTTTGTCTGCTGGAGAAGCATCTCCTGCATTTAGCCTTCTTTCTCTGTGGAAACAGCTACAAACTTTGTTTCCTCTCGCTTTTTTATTCTATCCTTTTCTTTTTTGTATTTTTCATTTTTTTCCATTTGATTTTGTGTTTTGTTTGTCTGTTACCCCCATGCTCACCCCCGCCCCCGCCAGGGTTTTTCTATGTAATCTTGGCTGTCCTGGAACTCACTCTGTAGATCAGGTTAGCCTCAAACTCAGGGATATGTCTGCCTCTGCCTCTCAGGTGCTGGGATTAAAGGCATGTACCACCACAGCCAGGCTCTTATTTTTATCTTTATTAAGAGTGTTTTTTTACCCAGATGGGGCACACATACTACGGCAACTGTGTAGAAGTCACAGGACAGACAGCTTTGTGAGTGTGTTCTTTCCTTGAACTTCGTGGGATTCAGGGATTAAACTCAGGTTTCATTGAGAACACTTTTTTTTTGTTTGTTTTTGTTTTTGTTGTTGTTTTTGGTTTTTGTTTTGTTTTTGTTTTTGTTTGTTTTTTCGAGACAGGGTTTCTCTGTGTAGCCCTGGCTGTCCTGGAACTCATTCTGTAGACCAGGCTGGCCTCAAACTCAGAAATCCACCTGACTCTGCCTCCCAAATGCTGGGATTACAGGCGTGCACCACCACTGCCTGGCTAATGGTGAACACTTTTATCTGCTGAGTCAACCCACTGACTCTCTGTTCACTTGACTATTGTGGTGAATCAAGTCTATTTTGTCTCATCCCACCCCACCCCCCAACCCTCTGTGTGACTCTGGTTGGCCTATATTCTATCTATCTATCTATCTATCTATCTATCTATCTATCTATCTATGTTCCATATAAGCCATGCTGCCTTTTATTCTCAGAGATTCTGCTACCTCTGCCTCCTTTAGGACCAAAACAGATCAAGTTAGAAAGGTATATCTGTAGCAAATAATACAGGCCCTTGAAGTCTTAATGCTTTCTGAAAGAACTTCGTTACTTTTAAGTAGGGAGGAGGTGCTAGGGGTTGAACCTAGGGTTTTGAGCATCTGAAGCTGAAATTCTACCAATGGCCCACATCCTCAGATCTGGAAGGACTTTTTTATATGCTGAAGGTGTATATCCAGTAGTCTAGTTTGGGAAGAGAAAAAAAAAAAAAAGCAAAATCAGCTGGAGGGGGGTGGAGCGCACCTTTAATCCCAGCACTTGGGAGGCAGGTCTCTGAGTATGAGACCAGTCTGGTCTACAGAGTGAGTTCCAGGACAGCCAGAGCTATACAGAGAAGCCCTGACTCACACCCTTCCCAAACCACAACAACAAAATCAACAAAGAAAAAGCTAAAATGAGGGTCAGCAAGGTGGCCAGCAGGTAAGGATGATTGCTACAAAGCCTAACAACCTGAGTTTATATCCAGGACCCATATGGTAGAAGGAGAGAACCAACCCCTAAAAGTTGTTTTCTGACTTCCACATGTGTGTCATGCATGCACACACACACACACACACACTGAAAAAGTTAATCCTGTACATTAAAAAAAAAAAATCTGCCTAACACCACATAATGCGTAAATTCATTTGGAAAGAGAAGACTAGAATGAAGGTGAAGTCTGCCTATTTGGTCTGATAAAAGGAAAGATAATGAAGCGATCCTGTGTTAGTTCAGGAAAAGGGAATAAAGTGTGTTTTTGTAATTGCTTGCTTGTGTTTCTCTGAGCTCACAAGTCCCTTTCCTGTGTCACTGTGTCAACATATACTATCAGTGACATTAGACTAAAGCTTAAAATATGTCATCTGAATTGGTTTTTTATTTAGTTGGCCCATTAGGAAATTTTCTGCCCAGGAAAATGTATCATGCATTATTTATCAGCAAAACTCTTTTTAAAGGGCCTAAGTAGTTGCCAGAAAAGAGCCACATGTTATATTCCACTGGGATAAGAGGTTCCAGTTCTCACCATCAGTAACAACAAGGGACTGATCCCCATTTGGCAAGTCACTGCAGAGCCACTTCGTGTCATGTAGTCTGTAAATGCAGAGCAGAGCGTTCCTCCTTAGTACAAGATCCTAAGAACGGACTTGCTGGTGAGAAGACAACGTTTATAGATAGGTTAAACACCGATTGCCAGGTTGTTTTTGAAGAGCATTTGTTTGTTCAGATAGAGCCTGAAGTCGACCTCTAAAGTTCCTTCAAGACAGGTTGAACCCTGTCTAGTAGGTTTGGGGACAGGAATGTTGAGCGCCTCCTTCAGAAGGGACTGCGGAAGGAGCCCAGCCAGAGCAGGTGGAGTGAGTGGTACAGAATTAGTGTGTGCAAACTGGATGGTCCTTTGAGAACTGACAAGATTAAGCATTTTATGCATTGGTAGTGTTCACTAAGAGCCCAGGCCTACCAGCTTAAAGCTTCTCCTCTGAACTACACCCTCAGCTGCCAAGAACCAGCCTCTGCTTGGAGAGGGGTTCTGAGAGAAGGGTTGTGTGGAAAGGACTTGAAGTCAAATCGTGAATCCAGGCTAACAACCTGTGTTCTGCTCAATCCAGCTTTTCCAGTCTGCTTCTACGTTCTGCTTTCTCTCTGGAGAGCTGTCTGTGTTCTGCTTGCTTGCGATTCTGAGATCTGTCTGTCCATGTCCTGCTTGCTTGTGACAGGTCTCCAAGCAATTCTCTTTCTTTTTTTAAGATTTATTTATTTTATGAGTACACTGTTGCTGTCTTCAGACATACCAGAAGGGGGCATCAGATCCCATTACAGATGGTTGTGTGCCACCCTGTGGTTGCTGGGAATTGAACTTAGAACCTCTGGATGACCAATCAGTGCTCTTCACAGCTGAGTCATCTCTCCAACCCTCACAGTTCTCTTTTTATCCTAAAAAATTCTCTGGATATCTCATCTGCAGAACACTGGTCCAGTCTTTTATTTTCCCTATCAACCCAGTCATTTACTCCAGGTTCCCTTTTGCTTTTCTGATTAGTCAGCATCCCACAACTCTTAAGAAACAGCAAGCATACATTTTTTTCTTAACATTGCCAAAGAATTCAGAGATCTGTCTGCCTTTGTTAAGCACAGATAATAAGGGTAGGACCTTGCCCTGAAATTACCACTTCTACCATGCCTGAGACTAACCTTGCTCTGTCCCATGCTGATCCTAAACTCAAGAATCTGCCTTTGTAAGCATAAACAGAAAAATTTAGCTGAATGGGATCTCCTGTGACACATTCCCTAAATCTCTTTATCTCTTTAGTAATTTTCTAACAAGCTGGCTCCCAGCACAGCTGCTTTTGTTCCTTTAGATTCATGAAGCCCCTTATATAATTCATATTGCATCCTTATGTTTTGCATAGTTGAAAAATAATACATTTTTGAACTCATGTATTTAAAGCTCTTTCCCATAGCCTTAAGGGCAGTCCTGAAGATCCCAGTGTTTACCATTGTGCTGAGATGTAGCCCATTAACAGGGAGGACATTCCTCAGAAAGAAAGAGTCCTGCACTGCTGTGGGCCCCGGGAGTATGTGCGTTATTACACAAACAAGTCTTCTGCTCACAGCAGCCATCGACACTCCTGGAGACGCACACATGGGGCCCTGTCCTAGGGGCAGGAACCATGTCACTCTGTCCCCACCAGGGCCATGCCAGGCTTGGCACCCAGCCTTTACACATGTTCACTGATCCTTGTTGGGGAAACTGCCTGCTGACAGGCATGAGATCTAGTTCACAGGTAGAGCAGTTGCCTGGCTTGTCCAGGTCCTGGGTTCATCCCTCAGTGGTGAACAAAAAATTGTTAATATTCTTTGACTGTTTAAAAGCTTTTTAAGTCTTTAAACTCTTTATGAAGTAAGTATATTTTTATATATTTACATTTTACTATAAGAAGATAATTTGAATATATGATTATTAGAAATAATTCCCTCCAAATACAGAAATTGAAAAGTCTACTTTGACTCTTATGCCACCTCATCTTACTGTCTACTGTGAACAGTTTACATACCATTCCTGACCTTTTCCTGAGTCTAAATGAAAACACACACACACACACACACACACACGAGTAGACACATAATGGTGTATGTTTTTCCTAAATAGCACATATTTACGGGTTATCATATGAATTCCACTCTTTGAGATTTCTCACTGAAGTTCCCTTTTCTCTTTTTTGAGATCTTACCCAGGCTGGTCTCAGACTTATGGGCTTAGGTGACCGCCTGCTCAGCTTCTTGAGTATCTGGGCCTATGGGCGGGTACCACCCCTACCTCCAGTTGTCTGATGCAGTGCTTCTCAACCTTCCTAATGCTGAGACCCTCTGAAACAGTTCCTCATGTTGTGGTGACTCCCAACCATAAAATCAATTTGTTGCTACTTCATAACTAGTATAGCTACTGTTATGAATCAAAATGATATCTGTGTTTTCTGATGGCCTTAGGTGACCTCTGTGAAAGGGTTGTTCAACCCCACAAAAAGGTTAAGACCCACAGGTTGAGAATCATTGGTCTAATTCCTTCTATATTGACATACTTTTTTTTTTTTAAATGTCACACATGCTAAGCAATCCGTGTCTCACGGAGTATTGATTCACACTCTGACCCGCCTGTTCTGTATCCGTGTCTCACGGAGTATC
>NW_021604770.1:13881-39934 GCF_004785775.1 Grammomys surdaster
CCTGTTCTGTATCCGTGTCTCACGGAGTATCACTTCACACTCTGACCTGCCTGTTCTGTTCCCTTTGTTGAGAGAGGGTCTCATGCAGCCCAAGCTGGCCTTGCACTAGCTGTAAAGCCAATGATGGCCTTGAACTCCTGATCCTCCTGCCTTCTACTCCAAGGCACTGAGAATATGGACCTGAACTTCAGTGTTTGCTCACTAGATGAGTGGTTGAACCTAGCACCAGAACATCCCAGGCAGGTGCTCCACCACTGAGTTATGTGCTTGTACTAGTTTTTTCCCTTGCAAAGATTGCTGCTATGAACATTTATATATGTGATCGGCTTACTGTAGTATGTAAAGTAGTCTTATATTTTGCAGACTTGCTTATTTAATTGTTTTATTCATTTAGGTCTTTAACCATATTTTGTTGTAAATTTTTTTTTAACTTTTTGGAGCTTTTGGTTTCATTATCTAAAATAAAAGTTATTCTCTCATCCACCATGATGGTTCATGCCTTTAATCCCAACACTCAGGAGACAGGCAGAGGCAAGCAGATCTCTATGAGCTCAAGGATAGCTTGGCCTACAAAGCAAGTTACAGGACATTCAGAGCCACATAATAGAAAGACTTTGTCTCAGGCTAGAGAGATGGCTCAGCAATTAAGAGCACTGACTTCTCTTCCAGAGTCCTGAGTTTAATTCCCAGTATCCACAACCATCTGTAATGGGACCTGATGCCCTCTTCTGGTGTGTCTGAAGACAACTACAGTGTACTCATATACATAAAATAAATAAATAATTCTAAAAAACAAAAACCTATATGTCTCAGGCTAACCTTGGACCTCAAGTTCACTCTGTATACCTGCCTACTTCCCTTCATTTTACAGCTCATAGAAAGACTACTCACAACATTTTAGTATCAAATTTGAACTTAATAAACTTCTAATGTAAAATAGCGACAGGGATCAGGTAGGTAAGCACTTGTCTAACATGCATAAGTCCCTGGGTTTGATATCCAGCACCGCACAAAAAGATAAAATTGAAACTCCTGTATTGATGGCAATAGGAATTTAAGGATTATGTTTGCTTTCTCTTCATTCTAACATAAAGATTAGGCAAGAGTGCCTGTGGTGATCAACACCATAATCTTAGCATTTGGGAGACTGATGCAAGATAATTTCAGAGAGTTCAGAGCCAGCCTGGACGACTTAGTGAGTTTCACACTAACTAGGGTGACACAGTAGGCAAGCTGTTGTCTCAAAACAAAACAACCGAGGGCCAAGCCTGAGTGCCCGAGTTCAATCCCCAGGACACACACAAATAGACAGGAACAGGCATGTGGTAGGTGAGATGATTGGCTTTCCCCCACCTAGTCTCATTTGATCTCTGCTTATTTATTTTCAGAGCCTGATTCTTTTTTCCCCCCCAATATGTATTTTTATTGGAGAGAGAGAGTTAGTTTGTGTGTATGTATGTTCACAACTGTCTATAGCTCCAGGTCCAAGTGATCTGACACCATTTTTCAACCTCAGGCACCAGACACACACACATAGTGCATCTTGTATACATGTAGGCAAGTTCTCATACACATAAAATAAATAAATCTAAAAAATTAAAAATAGAGAGGAAAAAGAACTACAAATACCAGGAGAAACTCTAAATCTAAATTCAGTAATTGTTCATATGTGCACACACATGTGCCTGTGTGTGTGTGTGTTGTGTTTTTAATATATTACAGGCTATGTTCCAGTTCTAAAACTACTCCTTGAGAAAGTTTCATTTCCTAGCATTGCTTTTCATGCTTACATTTTATAGTAGTCTCTTAATTTTCAAGTTGCTCTCCTGTGTCCCACAGCATTAACCTGTGAAGGTCCAGGTCTGTCCTAAAGATATAACTTCTGCATTTGCTTGATTATAACTTTTCCTTCTCCTCTCCTCTCTTTTGAAATAGAGTCCCACTCTACAGAACTAGCTGACCTGTAGACCAGGTTGGTCTCAAACTCACTGAGATCCTCCTGCCCCCGCCTCCTGAGTGCTGGCATTAAAGGCATGCGCCACCCACACCCCTTTGTAATTTTCCTCCTTAATCATTTCAGAAAGCCTTTATCAGAAAGGATGGAGTTGGGAAAGGGAAAACTGCTTAGGACAGGACTGAACTCACTGAATCAAGCAGTACATCCAACCCAGGGCCTTGCCTGGACTGATGGGAACCGTGTGGTGCTGACTGATTTACAACTTCATAGTGGAGAGGCCAAGTTCGGGGACTCCCAAGTCATTGGAAGTTTTGAATCTGTCTGTGGGGTTTCCTGGGCCCCAGTCAGCACAGTGCACGTGCCCGCTCTGCTTGCCATCCAGCACAGGACGCTTGTCTCCGTGTGGCAGCTGTGTCCCAGGACTTCAGGATCAAGCAAATGGCAGCTGTCTCAGACCTCTGAAATCAGAGAGTCACTTCCTATCCTTCCTCAGGGCTGCGTGTGGCACCCAAAAGACGCCGTCCTGACTGTGTTGACTGCACACGATGTTTCCATTTTTCCTAACGTTTACCAAGATGGTTGCAGGATAAAAGTGGACATCAACACCAAGGGCCGAGTTTACTGTGCTTGTTGGACCCTGGATGGCCAGAGGCTGGTGGTGGCAGTAGACAGCAGCCTTCATTCGTATATTTGGGACCGTTCTCAGAAGTCTCTTCACAGCTGCTCCTACTACCCAGTGTTTCCTGTGAACTGTTCCATCCGCTCCATCACAGCCGCCATGAACTCACAGGTTGCTATAGCCACTGAACTTCCACTCCGTAAGCTTTGTAGCCTCAGTGCATCCTCTGATGGTCCACCGAATGGTGAAGATGGGGCTGTCCATGCTCATCCTGTGAGTGAAGCGCCCTCTGTAGGTGAGCAGGGAGCTGCTACAGAAATACATTCTGGAGTGACAGTTTCTCCCTTTTCAGTTCCTCTGGATCTGACTCACATACATTTCAACCCATCCCTAGCTGAGCAGAGTTCTCTTATTTGTTTAAGAGAAAAGGACTACTTGACAGGAACTGGCCAAGATTCTTCACATTTGATCCTGGTAACCTTTAAGAAAGCAATTACCATGACAAAAAAGGTCGCTATTCCGGGCATTCTGGTTCCTGATTTAATAGCATTTAACCTGACAGCACAGCTAGTGGCCGTGGCTTCCAATACGTGTAACGTGATTTTGATCTATTCCGTTGCTCCATCTTCTATGCCGAATATCCAGCAAATTCAGTTAGAGAGGAACGAAAGACCAAAAGGCGTGTGTTTCTTGACAAACAGATTATTATTAATTGCTGTAGGGAAACAAAAGCCCACTGAAACAGCCTTCCTTCCTTCTTCAGAATCTGAGCAGTATACTGTTCATCTGATAGTTAGAGAAATAACACTGGGAAGAGAATCTTCTGGAACATCTGCTGAAAGTGAGGGTGCTTACTCTGACATCAGTGCTCTATTAAATAAAACAGATAGCGAAAAAAAGTTCACTGAGAGCCTTTCCCTGGGTTCGAGTCCCCTGGGCCAAGGGCTCTTGCTAACAGCTAACTCTAGTACTCAAAGTGGGAAGTCTGGAAGAGCCCTTATTCAAGAAATTCAAAATCCCTTGTCCCCTCTGTCCAGTGATTCCATTGTCCATGAAACCCTTCACAGGCCCTCTTGGCTTTGCACAGCCTTGCCTAGACTCAGCAGGACCCCAGAGCACACCAGCACCCCAGAACTGAATGCACCTCAAGAAGAGAACTTACAAAAAGAAAAGCAAACTTGCCCACTTTCCAGAGAGCTGGAAATCCTGTCTCAGCACCTGGTTGGGATGCAGCAGTATCTCTTTGAGCTCATGGATTTTCTACACAAGGAGAAACGCATCTCTTCCACTTATCCACCCTCTCAGGATCCTCCATACGTCTACCTCATTTACCAGGTAACATCTTGTTGGAGGAACTTCCACTATGCAGGAAGCTCCTGCATCCAGTCTGTCCCGCCAGCAACACTGCGGGGAGGGGGGGAGAGCTCTGAGTGAAGCCCAGTGACCTGTTAGAGCAGTTTGCCATTCCTCTGTACAGTTAGATGGATGTTAGCTGACCAGAAGTGCTCACACCAGGGTTTAGCAGGGTTTTATCATATCCTTGGTGTGGAAATTAATGACTACACTCTGTTGACTTATTTAGGGGAAAAATAGGATTGTCTGTTCATTATGAAAACCTTTGGGATATGTGTGTGTGTGTGTGTGTGTGTGTGTGTGTGTGTGTGTGATGGGGGGGGCTACAGGGAGGGAGAGAGAGAGAGGGAAATTATTTAAAATGTTTTGAGGCAGGAGAGATGGCTCAGCAGTTAAGAGGACTGACTGCTCTTTTAGTGGACTGGTGTTTGGTGTTCAATTCTCAGTACTAATGTGGCAGCTCACAATTGTCTATATTTCCAAGATGTGACACGCTCACACAGACATACATGCAGGTAAAACACCAATGTACATAAAATAAAAAATAAAATGTTTTGGATGTATCGTTATACATGCAGATGCAAATAGTCACACTTTGATTTTTAAAAATTTATTTTATGTATATGAGTACACTGTTGCTGTCTTCAGACACACCAGAAGAGGGCACTGAATTTCATTACAGATGGTTGTAAGCCACCATGTCAAAGTTTGCTGGGACTTGAACTCAGGACCTCTGGAAAAGCAATCAGTGCTCTTAACCACTGAGCCATCTCTCCAGGCCCCCCCCCCCCCCATTTTTTCTTTTTTAATCAGGGACACTTCTTTTCACATTGGATATGGCTCTGTTTCATCATGTTCACTTATTTTAACCATCAGTCTTGTGGCTCCTCCCACATTTGCCTACATACATATAAAATGTAACACAGATCCTTGCTTGATACACACAGTGTGTGTGGAGTGCGCTGTCACTGTTTTACAACAGTGGAGTCACAGGGTGCATTGTGCCTCAAACTGAGTATGCGTGTTCAGCCAGCTCCGTTTTCAGTTGGGTACCTCAAATGATGCTAAAATAGTATATTTACTCATTTGTTTCAGTACCTTTATTTTTGTTGGATTGGTTCTAAGAAGTGAAGTGCAAATTTGAAGAGTGTAGTTCTACAATTTTGGTTTTGTTTTTGAGATCAGATCCATGTAGCTCAGGCTAGCCTCTCCAGGATGACATTGAACTTCTTGTGGGTAGTATATGTATGTGTTCATGGGAGTCATGTGCATGTGCACATTGTGTCTAGAGGGAAGGCTTTCCACTTGACCAGGTTTCTCACTGAACCTGGATCTCACTGATTCGGCCAGTGAGTTCCAAGGTCACCCATCTCCATCCCAGCCAGCACCTCTCCTGGTGGGTTTTTGCTTTGTTTTGTTTTTTATTTTTTGTTTTTGTTTTTTCATTTAATTCTGGCTTTAATGCTTTTGTGGCAGGTACTTTTCTGCCTAAACCATCTCCCCAGACTAAGACCCCAAACTTCTTATCCTTCTGCCTTCACCTCTGAAGTACATGTGTGCACCCCAGTGCCTGGTTTTATGCTTTGCTGGGGACCAACTCAGAGTCTTTATTTTTTAATTCTTTTTTTTAATGTAAGGTTTATTTATTTTATGTCTGTGAGTACACTGTTGCTCTCTTCAGATAAACTAGAAGAGAGCATCGGATCCCATTACAGATGGTTGTGAGCCATCATGTGATTGCTGGAAAGTGAACTCAGGACCTCTGGAAGAGCAGTCAATGCTCTTCACTGCTGAGCCATCTCTCCAGCCCCCAACTCAGAGTCTTGTGTATGCTAAACCAACCTCTACCATTTGAGGAGAACTCACTATTTAATACCATTTTCTACTGGTATTTTAAAAGTTATTAGGAGCTGGAGAGGTGGTGGTTAAGAACATAAACTAGTCTGAGCATAGTAGCAGATTCCTTTAATCCCAGCACTTGAGAGGCAGAGGCAGGAGGATATCTGTGAGTTAGAGGCCAGCCTGGTCTATATAATGAGTTCCAGACCAGCCAGACCTTCATAGTGAGATCCTCTCTCAAAAAAGAAAAAAAAGTCTCTTGAAAGAAAGAAAGGAAGGGTGGAAGAAAGGAAGGAAGAAGAGAGGAAGGAAGAAGAGAGGAAGGAAAGAAAGATATGCACTGCCTTCCTAGAGGACCAGAGTTTGGTTCCTGGCACCCAGAACTCCAGTTCCAGGGGATCTAAGCCCTCTTCTGACCTCTTCTGGTACACATGTGGTGTACAGAAACATGTGCAGCAAAACACTCAGACACATAAAATTAGTTTGACTCATTTCACTGAACCAGACCTCCAGTTCCATTGTAACGCTGTTCCCCAAATACTTAATGAAGATACTTAAATAATAACTAAAAGTAATGTATAATGTAAAAATAACTTTTATTTATCAGTGTGTGTTTGTATATAAAATATGTCTCAGTTAGGGTTTACTGCTGCAAACAGACACCTTGACCAAGGCAAGTCTTAAAAAGGACAACATTTAATTGGAGCTGGCTTACAGGTTCAGAGGTCCAGTCCATTATCATCAAGGTGGGAACATGGCAGCATCCAGGCAGGCATGGGGCAGGCAGAGCTGAGAGTTCTACATCTTCATCTGAAGGCTGCAAGCAGAATACTGACTTCCAGGCAGCTAGGGTGAGGATCTTAAAGCCCATGCCCACAGTGACACACCCACTCCAACAGGGCCACACCTTCTAATCATGCCACTCCCTGGGCTGAGCATATACAAACCATCACAGTATGTATGTGTGAGATGGGCATGCCTGTTCCATGGCATGATGTAGAGGTTAGAGGACAACTTTTACCATCAGAAGCCAGGCGTGGTGGCAGTGCTGAGGAGGCAGAGGTTGGTGAATCTTGAGTTCGTGGTCAGCCTTGTTTTCAAAGCCAATTGCAGGCCATCGAGGACTCTGTCTTAAGACAGACAGACAGACAAACAAACAAACACATCAGTTCTCTCCTTCCACCTTGATTCTAGGGATTGAACTTGGGTTATCACAACCTAAGTGACAAGTGCTTTTTCCCACTGAGCCATCTCACTGGCCTGGTATCTTAGTAATGAAACATTTGCTGTGATGAAACACCATGCTCAAAAGCAGCCTGCGGAGAAAAGGGTTTATTTCACCCCTACTTCCACATAACAGCTCATCAGAAGAATGAGCTCATTGTCACGCAAGTCAGGAACCTGGAGGCAGGAGCTGATGCAGGGACCATAGAAGGATGCTGCTTACTCACTTGCTCCCCATGGCTTGCTCAGCCTGCTTTCTTATAGACCCAGGACTCCCAGTGCAGGGATGGCCCCACCCACCATGGGCTGGGCCCTCCCCCAATCACTAATTAAGAAAATGCCCTACTGTCTTACACACAGCCCAATCTTATGCCATCATTTTCTCAGTTGAGGTGCCTTCCTCTCGAATGAATAAACCTTGTGCCAAGTAAACTAGGCAGCACACCTAGCCCTAGAAGTAATATTTTTTATTCTGTATTCATGATTATGCTTTTAGGCTCATAATGAGTCTTAAGTTAGAACTGTAACAATTTAAGGATATTTTCCTCTGGGTATATTTTAAATCACTTCTAAAATGACTTCACTCTTTCGTGACTTCAAAAAAAAATGTTTGTGTTTTGAGGCAGGGTCTCACTGTGTAAGCCTAGGCTGGCCTCAACTTGCCTTATAGATCAGGCTGGTCTTAAACTCACAGAGCTCTTCCTGCCTCTGCTCCCCATCCCCCAGTGCTGGCTCTGAGCCATATCCACTGTATCTAGCTCCCTCTCCATTGTTCTTAAGAGATGTCATTCCCTGGTCTACAGAGTGAGTTCCAGGACAGCCAGAGCTATACAGAGAAACCCTGTCTTGAAAAAAAAAAAGAGAGCTGTCATTCCATTGCTTTAACAGTCGGTTAACCATTTTTCCTTTTACTTGAAGAAACCTTGTTCTGTAGGTCCTGCTGGGAAAAGAGCTGTGCTTCTCTGTGACGGCAAGCTAAGGCTCAGTACCATTCAACAGCTGTTCGGCCTTCACCTTGTTGAAATGCTGCACGGTAGGTGAGAGCCAGAGCACCCTGTCCCTCCCTTCTGTTCAGAAGCTTCAGGAGTGGAAATGGTACCGTTCAGCCAATCAAGAGAGTCACTAAGTAGTTAATAAATATGATTAATTGCCTACGATATACCCCGGCCTACTAGAGACAGTACAGCCCATTGAATACAAGCCCTTTCCTGAGGGACTTACACCCAGCTTGGAAAATGTACACCTTCTACAAAAGGAAACTGAGCTGCAAGGCCATGAGTGCACTGGCCATGGAAACACTTCAGTGTGCCTGTTGTGATCCAGTGCACTGGCTGTGGAAACACTGCAGTGTGCCTGTTGTGATCCAGTACACTGGCCGTGGAAACACTGCAGTGTGCCTGTTGAGATCCAATGCACTGGCTGTGGAAACACTGCGGTGTGCCTGTTGTGATCCAGTGCACTGGCTGTGGAAACACTGCAGTGTGCCTGTTGTGATCCAGTGCACTGGCCGTGGAAACACTGCAGTGTGCCTGTTGTGATCCAGTGCACTGGCCGTGGAAACACTGCAGTGTTGATGGAGTTGACATTCTCAGGTGGAAAGAATGGGGGGACGTGAAAGACAGGACCACACAGTGAGACTGTGTTAGCAAGGCACTTGTGGAACATGGCTGCTTGTTTTTTGTTTTGTTTTGTTTTTTTATTAGTAGCCTCGGCTGTCCTAGAACTCACTCTGTAGACCAGGCTGGCCTCAAACATACAGAATTCCCAAGTCCTGGGAATGAAGGCATGCACCTCTACCAACCAGCTCATTTTTTTACCAGCAGCTACCACATTGAACATAAAACATTTTATTTTTTCCCTTTAGCATTGTAACATTTTTCTGTTTTGACAGATATATTTATAATATGGCTTTACAATTGCCATTTTTGACAGATAAGTTAGTATTATTTCTGAGGTATACCATTTTTATTTTCTCATATTTTCTTGTTTGCTTATTTTTGTTTTATTTTTAAATATTTATTATCATTTTTTTTAATTTATGTGTTTCTCCAGGCATGTATATGCATGCAATACCCATGGAGGCCAGAAGAGGACGTTAAATTCTCTGTGACTGGTGTTACTGATGTATGTTCGCCCTCATGCACTTGCTAGGAATTTAACACTGGTCCTCTGGAAGAACAGCTAGTGCTCTTAGCTGAGCCATCTCTCCAGCTCTATCTTTATTTTATATGTATGAGTGGTTTTTTTTTTGTTTTTTTGTTTTTTTTTTTTTTTGTTTTTTGAGACAGGGTTTCTCTGTATAGCTCTGGGTGTCCTGGAACTCACTCTGTAGACCAGGCTAGCCTTGAACTCTCGAACTCAGAAATCTGCCTGCCTCTGCCTCCCAAGTGCTGGGATTAAAGGCGTGTGCTGCCACTGCACGGCTTGTATGAGTGTTTTTTCTGTACACCGTGGGCACACTGGCCTAGGAGACGAGGGCATTGGATCTAGCCTTCTGTCCTTGGAAGGCTCCGAATGCTCGCCGTGCACACACAAACACATACATACATACAGGCAGGTCACTCATACTTGTAAAGTAAAATTTAAAAAATACAGATTTAAGTCATTTATTTTTCAGAAAAAGGATTTATTCACTTATTATATATACAATGTTTTGCCTGCATATATGCCTGTGTACCAGAAGAGGGCACCAGCTCTCATTATAGACAGTTATGAGCCACCATGTGGTTGCTGGGAATGGAACTCAGGACCTCTGGAAGAGCAGCCAGTGCTCTTAACCTCTGAGCCATCTCTCCAGACTCAGTCACTTTCAGTTTTAACCATTATAAATAACACTAAGAAAAACCTTCTACATATTTGTCTTTTACTTTTTGAAGTATGTTTTTCAGAAGTAAAGCACAGGGTCTCCGAGACTTGAAGGACCAGAGATGATCCAAGTATGTACCACACTACTGCCCCAGAACAACTGGGACCTTCCAGTCGCTGTCCTACGTCTAGTCAGCTCGCCCTCCTTGGATAGCTACAGTCGGTCCTAATGTACCGAATGAAAAATTCCCCTGATGGATGGAACCTCCTCAGGAAGTTTCTAGAGAAACTAGTATACGTCCTGATGTGTGCAGACGAACACCTGCATGCTGTTATATACACAGCCCCATATGATAAATGCCAGTCCCGAGGAAAACTCTATGTTCTTAGCTTTGAGTGACCCACGTGAGGTGCACTGCCCTGTGCTCTGACCCTAATACAACTCCATCTTTTCATCTCCATGTTTTCTGAAAAGTATTAGGTGATGGAGTTCATAAGGTTTTATATCAACTACCAAGTTTCCTTCTTTACAAGGTAGCCCCGTGTAGTAGTGAGTACCTGTGGTACCTGTGACCCCAGCACCCGAGGTTCCTGTGCTTACCAGTATGTGGCCAGCCTTGGGCTGCATGGTCCCAGAGCAGCTCCAGCTCCAGGATGAGACTTTTTTTTTTTTTTTTTTTTTTTGGTTTTTGGAGACAGGGTTTCTCTGTGTAATCCTGGCTGTCCTTGAACTCACTCTGTAGACCAGGCTGGCCTCGAACTCAGAAATCCGCCTTCCTCTGCCTCCCAAGTGCTGGGATTAAAGGCGTGCGCCACCACCGCCCGGCTCCAGGATGAGACCTAACAGCAGTGACGATGTCTTGCGGTCATCTGTTTATCCTTAGAGCATCATACAGTGGCCTAAAGTACTCTGCACTTCATTTGCTTTGTAGATTCCCACTGGATCCTCCTCTCTGCCGACAGCCAAGACTTCATCCCATTAACTTTCACAGCTGCCCAGACAGTCGTGGTGAGAGATGGCAGCCTGTGCAAGCCAGAGGAAGCTCTTTCTCACAGTAAGGATCCGAATCCTCCACCTGAAGTCTTCAGAGACCTTGCTCCCCAGGATGTAGACACAGCTGGTTGTTTCAATAGCATGACCTGATGGCTGTTTTGCAGAGCACATGATTCCCCTTGGGCTGTGTGCTTCTGGGTAACAGGGCAAGTGGCTGCTTATGTCTTCATGACTGTGCCACTTTGAGGACAGAATTCTAAGGATGAAACGATACCACATGGGCATATGGATTGTACTTTATGATTTCTCCAAGGCCTCGCTTCCCTGGCTGGAAGTTTGTTAGCGCTGCCTGCGAGTGTTCGTAGGATGCAATGGAGTAGGGTAGGTCTTCTCCTTGCTCTAAAGATGCGGGTGAGAAGAGCTTCTAGGGAGCCTGTGCTTCAGTGCAGCCTTTTAACCCACTTCCTGGGGCAGCAGGGATTCCGAGCGAAGGAAGTCAGAGACTTCTGCTCTCAGGACTGCCTGGATCAGGAGGAAGTTCTGAGGGTGGCCTGCCCCCTCCAGATCTAAAAACAATCCCCTTGCTCCTGTACACAATTCTGGCTGACAGAGGTCCAGACACTGCTAAAAAGTGCTCTGGGCAAATTTTTAATAAACTTCCAAGATTTGACTCCCCTGGGACCATGTGATCGCTCGCGGCCACCCACCTGGGGAGACCACGCCTTGTTCTCTTGCCTTGCTGTTCCTAGTGCTCTCCTTGAGCTGTAGTCTTTTATTTTCCAGTTTGAGGATCACAAAATGTTCCCATCCTTCCCTCCCAAGAATTAGCCTTCTTAGTTAACTTTTCGTTTGTTTGTTTGTTTGTTTGTTTGTGAGGTGGGGCTCAGACCCGTTTTGAACATGACAGACAGGTGCTCTGGCTTCCACTGAGCCGTGCACCCCCAGCCCCACTTGTCTCATTAACTTTGCTATTTTTCTCTTAACTCCTTTCAAATCTGAGAGATCAGTGTAGGATCAGAAAGTATTTTAAAAAATTGAAAGTTTCACAGAGATCTGAAGGAGCTCTAGAAAGCCTCAGTTTGTGTACACATGATAAGGCACCGGCTTAGTACAGTGGGAAAGACCCTGATCCTTTAAGCTGCACCTCGCAGCTGCAGGCAGTAACCCCTGCCAGGCCCTGCAGCCTGCAGATTGACCAGGCCTGGGGGGAGGGGCAGCACATCTGCAGATGCCTTGCTCAGTCATCGAGGCTCCATTAACACACGTACCCCGCCCCCCTTGTCCTTTAAAAGCACCCAGAGAGGAAGTGTCTTGTGCCTTGGGGACTCCTGTCTGTCTGCTGCAGTTTATGAAGATGGAGCTGGGCTAGGAAAGATGCAAAGGCCTATTTTGCGGTTCAGAAGCATTAGGCAACAGCTGGGCTAATGGACGGGAAGGCCGAATGTCTGTAATCAGTGGCCTGGACAGTGGTGGCTGAGGGGAGGCTGAGGCTTGGCTCCATCTGCAGAGGAAGTGGCTGGGGTGTGATGAGGTCACTGGTATTATGAACGCAAAGAGAGGGACTAAGGGACCCCAAGTAAGATCAGCGTGGCTGCCTCAAGATGTACTTTATAATCTCAGGGCAGAATGCTTGCAGTGAGTCCAATCTCAGCCACTGTGACGGTTTTGATTGTTCCAATGATGTGGTCTTTATGACTATCTGGATTTGGACGTGCATAATTGCCACTTTGATATTTCTTCTGGTGGACATAGTGCAGAATGTTGATTGTTTCTTTATAATAAATCTGATTCCAACTGATGGCAACTCTTTTTTTTTTATTTTGAAATTATTTTAATTTAGAAATAAAAAACCTCATAGGAAGATGGAAAGAAACAAAAAACACAAAGCATCCAGGCAACGTTTTACTTCATGAGCTTGTCACCCCCTGATTGGTTCACTCGTCCCATGATGAGAAAGGACTCAGCCACCCACAATAATGTTGTTAATAGGGATATGGATCAGTTTCACAGAGAAGCCAGTGAAGCCCATGACAGCAGATCCTATCGCTGTGGCCATGGCGAGCTTCTGGAATTCTTTTCTGTCGGGCTTGGTGCATCTTTTAACCAGCTGAATCGAGTCCTTTACAAACTGCCGACTTGGCTCGACAAACTGCATTACCTGATCCATGTTTGTTTATGGGATGGCGGTTTGAAAGGGTAGAGACACGTAGTTTAGGACAAAAATTGAGCCCTGATGGCAACTCTTACACAGATGTTTCCTTGGCCTCTGCTGTTAATACAGTCTTTGGAATAATAGAAGCCAGTCCTGTTATTTGCTGGCTCTAGAGAGAAGCACTAAGTCCTTTAGCGTATTTAATGTCACATTAAAAAGATTTTGTAGAGGCTGGGCAGTGCTGGTGTGCACCCTTAAACCCAGAACCCAAGAGGCAGAGGCAGGCAGATTTCTGTGAGTTGGAGGCCAGCCTGGTCTACACAGTGAGTTCCAGACTAAAATGAAGATGTCTTTCTCAAGAGCTGAAATATTACTAGAACCTTTTCAGGCTTCCTGTGTGTTTCTTCTAATCCTGTCTCCATAGCGCCGAAGGTGACTGATAGGTGTCCTGATTTTAGTAATTATTGCTTCCTCATTCCCTCCCCGAGGCACATTGGCCTAGACACAATGTTCACTCTTGGTTTTGAGCTTTAAACAAATGGTATATTATATACGGTCTTCTCTGACTCTCTGTGTGTGTGTGTGAATGTGCGCATGTGCATATTTATGTAGAGCCCTCAGGTGGTGTTCCTCATGTCCCATCCACCTCCCTCCTCCTCCTCTTCCTCCTCTTCCTCCTCCTCCTCCTTCTCCTCCTCATCTTCCTCCTTCTTCTTCTTTTGTTTGAAATAGTATTCCCCATTAGTCTGGCACTCACCAAGAAGGCTTAGGCTAGCTGGCCAGTCAGTGCCAGGGATCTGGCTGGTTTCACCTCCCCCCAAATGCTTTGATTAGAACCTTATACCACCAGGTGGTTTTGTTGATTTTTTAATGTGAGTCTGGGAATCAGACTCAGATTTTCATGCTTAAAAGGGCAAGAGGTGCTCTGACTGCGCCACCTCCCCAGCCCTCTGACTTGTCATCCTGCCTGTCTGCCTGCCATCCTTTCCTGCAAGTATAGTTGATGAATATGTACATGTGTAGGTGCCCATGTGCCTGTGTGAAGACACCAGAGATCAGCACCGGGCATCTTCCTCCATCACTCTCCACCCTATTTTATATGTGTGCATGTTTTACCTTCATGTCTCAGGATTTCTGATTCCCTGTAACTGGAGACCTAGATGATACCAAGCTACCATGTGGTGCAGGAAACAGAACCCAGGTCCTCAGGGAAAGCAACCAGTGCTCTTGACCACTGAGCCATCTTTCCAGCTCATCTACCTTGTTTTTTGAGACAGCAGTGTCTCTCACTGAACCTGGAGTGAGTCTCTGATTTGATTAGACTGACCCGCCATTGAACCCCTAGGATCTGCTTGTCTCTCCCATCCCCACTCCCCACCCAAACCCTGGGGTGAGGTGAGCACTGTCATGCTGTCCCAGTCTACACTTGGGTGTTTTGAACACAAGTCTTCACGCTTACACAGAAGCACATTCCCCACTAAGCCACCTCACAGCCCCCACTCAGGACTGTCTCTAAGATGCACCCTCTTGACGTGTGTGTTATTTTTACTGTTGTGAGTTGGCACAGTTTACAACACTGCTGCCATGGACATTTGGTGTTTCCTGGCTTTACTTTTGAAATTATGAAGCATATTGCTTTGGATACTTTTGTAAATATCTCCATATGCAGATATTTGAGAAGTCCCTCTGGTCTCCTACCTCCACGTGACTACGCTGTTGTGTGTGTGCTTACTGCACATTGCCTTGTAGTGTATTTCCAGGCCGGGCTCTCTTCTCTTTTTGCTCAAGTATAGTACCTTGGTGTGCTTCCATGTGAATGTAAGGATTGCTTTATTTTCTATTCCTATGAGGAGTGTTGAGCTAGGGATATAATTCATAGCTTATCTATGATTCAGTCCTTATCTGTTCCTCCACCCCAAAAAACCTTCAAGCAGGGTGCATGCCTGCAATCCCAGTACTTGGAAGGCTAAGCCAACATCAGTGAATTTGAAGCCAACTTAGATTATACGGTAAAGTCCTGTCTCACACATAGAAAAAATGATATTTGCTGTAGGATTTTGGCAGGTATTTCTTTCAGGAAGAAGTATTTCGTTTTGTTCTTGGTCTACTAAGTACTCTGCTACGGAAGCATTTAGTGTTGGTCAGTGGAGGGAGGGTGATGGGTTCTGTTTGGATGCATGATGTTGGGGCTGCCTGAGCACCACTCAGGGGCACTGGGGCTGGGGAGCTGAGGGTCGAAGTGGAGTCTGCAGCAGCAGGTAGGCGGCGGTGAGATGTGAGTGAGATCACACTGCTCTGGGAAGGCAGAGAAGATTAAGGAGCACCAAAGAAGCAGAGCCAAAGGGGGGTGGGGGGAATGTGTGTCACAGATGGTAGTGAGCAAGCCAAGGGATACCAAGTCTTGAAGTACAGTGCACAGCATTCACTAAGTAGTAGCATTGAGGGTCTCCTCAGTGTATTGGCTACTTGTCCTGTCAATGTTTTAAAAAACCCTGATAAAAGTCATGCAAAGAAGGAAGGGTTTATTCTAGCTCAGTGATCCAGGGTTTGTAAAACATGGCGACAGGAGCTCCAAACAGCCAGTCACTGTGCATCTGCAGTCAGGAAGCAGAGGGGAATGGATGCTTACACTCTGCTTGCTCGCTCCATTCTCTTCAGCCTCAAGCCCAGCCTGTGTAATGGCGTCACCTACAGTGGGCAGGTCTTCCCACCTCAGGTATCCCAGGCAATTCTAAACCCTTCAAGTTGGCAATCAGTATAAACCATGATAGGCTGGTGACTTGTCGGGTATTATAAGTTTAACTGACATATCCATCCTGAGGTGTACACAAGATGTTTGTTAAAACGAGAAACAACCATCTATCGTTCAGTCAGCCAAGAGAGAAGGCTTGCTTGAGCCCAGGATGTGAGCCAGCTCAGGCAACATACCTCTTATCTAAATAACTAAACTTAGATTTTTAAAAGCAAGTTCACCAGATGTCATCCATGCCTGTAATTCTAGCATTTGAGTGCTAAAGGCAGCAGGATCAGTTCAAGGACAGCCTCAGCCACATAGTGAGTTTAAGGCCAACCTGTGCTACTAAGATCTTGTCTCAAACAACAACAGTAACAAAGAAAAGGCTAGTGAGGGACCTGGAGAGATGGCTCAGCAATTAAGAGCACTGACTGCACTTCCAGAGGTCCTGAGTTCAATTCCCAGCAACCACATGATGGCTCACAACCATCTGTAATGGGATCTGATGCCCTTTTCTGGTGTGTCTGAAGACAGTGACAGAGTACTCACATACATAAAATAAGTAAATCCTCTTTAAAAAAAAAAAAGGGCTGGCGAGATAGCTCAGTGGTTAAGAGCATTAACTACTCTTGCAGAGGGTCAGGGTTTGGTTCCCAGCACCCACACTGGGCAGCCGACAACCACCTGTAACTATAGCTCCAGGGGCTCTGACGCCCTCTGCTGGTCTCTGCAGGCATCTACATACATATACAGTCAGGCACAAACATGTACACATAAAGGAAATAAATCTTTACAAAAAAACAAGTAAATCAAGCAGTTACTTGTGGCAAAAGTAGAAACAGTGTACAAACTTCCTTCTCTTTTCTGTGTGTTGGAGTTTGTCCTGCTACGCTGCACTGTCTTTATTATGGAGGCTGAAACTAAGTTGAATGGGTTCTGGGGTGGCGGGTAAGGAGGAGATAGGAATGGCAGGAGGTGAGGAGAGCAGTAAGAGAAGTGAGTTGTTTGGTTTTGGGCTGGGGGCTGCCCTGATCTTTTCTAATTCATCCAGCACACAACATGGTGTCTGATCTATGGTGGCTCCTGCAAGAGCTATGCATAATGGCTTCTCATCAGGGGACTCCAGCATGGATGGTCTGCCACCCACAGTCACGTTTACCCACTTGGTAGGAAAGAAGCTTTTTAGTTTTTGCTTTTTTTTTTTTTTGTTTTGTTTTGTTTTTTGTTTTTCAAGACAGGGTTTCTCTGTGGAGCCCTGGCTGTCCTGGAACTCACTCTGTAGACCAGGCTGGCCTCGAACTCAGAAATCCGCCTGCCTCTGCCTCCCAAGTGCTGGGATTAAAGGCATGTGCCACCACTGCCCCGCATAGTTTTTGTTTGCTTTTAAGACAGGGTCTCAGGTTATTCAGGCTGCCCTCAAACTTGATATATAGCTGAGGCTGGCCTTGAACTCTTGATTCTCCTGCTTTTACTTCCCCAGTGCTGGGATTGCATGTATGCATCACCATACCCAGCTAAATTTGTTTTTGAAAAAAAATAAACTCCAATGAATCTTTCTCCCTCAGAGACAGAGACCCTAGAAAACTGTAATTCCTATTATATGGTTTTTTATATATCATATATCATAGAATTTCAGAATATTTCACAATTTGTAAAAGTGGCTAGCCTCTGATGGTTCCATGTCATCCTCTGTCTATTGATAGAAGGGACCTCAACTCGTGTGAACAGAGCAAAATGCTGGATAAATACCTGCTTAGCCTCCAACATGTCCTGTTTCCTCAGACTGCCCATTCACACTGTGTCCAGGTGGTCACTGGAATCTCAGTGCAAACCGGGCCTGCATCTGTGTTCCTGTGTCGGAGCTCTGCCGTGTAGCAAAGGGAATATACAGGCCAGGGCAGGCAGAGGCTTCCTGATGTTGTCGAGGACGATGCTTTCAGAATCAGGTTTCTTTTCTTTTTTTTTTTTTTTTGTTTTTTGGGACAGGGTTTCTCTGTGTAGCCCTGGCTGTCCTGGAACTCACTCTGTGGCCCGGCTTGGCTTGGACTTCGGAATTCCCCTGCCTCTGCCTCCCAAGTGCTGGGATTAAAGGTGTGCGCCACCACTGCCCGGCCTCAGAAGCAGGTTTCTTGATGGTGGAACAGACTGGGGTACAAGCCTGAAAGGGTCCCGGTTCAACAGGCAAGGAGCTGTGGGGTGGAGTTTCTGGAACCTGGACCATCCATCCCTAGGACATGTCCCTAAAGTCTCCATGCACAAGGGAAAATGCCCTGAGCTAAGTTGTTAGCATGTGCTCCGGGGCTGGATGAAGAGAGTTCCAGAAAATGCAGATTTCTCCTTTCCAGCTCACAGAAGTCCCCTTAAAGTTCAGGCAAGGCTGTAGCTAGTCCTCCTGAGGGAAGAAGAGCCAAGGAGAAAGAGAGGTGAGGTGAGGGTCTCCACCCTGTCATAGAGTGCACAGAAGTTTCTGTGGCTGTTCCCTGTGTGCCAACAACTCTCCACTCTCAGCTCTGTTACAGCCACAGCCCAGTCCCTTCCAAGTCCCATCGGGCGAGTCCCCCTCCTCTAGGCATTGCTAGAGTGAATGTATGACCTCTGGGCCCTATTGCTGCAGGCTGACTTTGTTAGCCACGAGAAGTGAGGGGCTGCTGATAATGCTGCCTTGTGTGTCCTGTGGAGACACGGACACCCACATGTGTATTTGTAAGTAGGAACATCTCGGGGCCAGATGTGAGTTGATGTGGCAGCATACGGTCCCTGAGTACATATGTAGCCTCGGGCTCTGTGCTGAGCTCCTGGGATACTGGGATTCATGTAATATTTCCTCAGCTGCAAGATTCCTGTACTATCCCGGGAAAGCCCTGAGCATACATCCTCCATGTAGTGGGGTGTATAGTAGAGGAAGGACAAGCCTCTCAGCAGTCGTGAGAAGAGAAGGAGGCTCCCAGGCTTTGGCACTGGGGCAGACAATGATTCCACTCTCTGAGCTGGAGACCAGAAATCGAAGCCTAGGAGAGAGTCTGAGCTGAGTTTCAGGCCTCCCACACCTGGCTGATGTGCCGGTGGGCCAGTGAGTAAAGGCGTGCAAAAACAGACCAGGAAGTTCCAACTTGACAGAAGTGCAGGGTAGAGGGTGACAACACACCCGGTGTGAGGTGGTCTAGGTTTCATAAGTAGATGGGGTACAAGGGAGGTCTAGGGGTCCTTCGCATCTCCCATCTATGAGGTAGCCCAAGAAGAAGACTGGGAGTGAAGACTAGAGATAGAAGGAAATCTAGGAGCAAAGCATGTCATTGAAGCTAAGGCAAGTAGCCTGAAATCAGGAGACTTAGCTGGCCAGCGCGGCAGGACTGACAGGCTGCTGTTAGCTGTTGAGCATTGTGTTTGTGTGTATGTGTGTGTCCCTTAGGTTGGTAACCCTGCCCATGTGTACCCAGGTTCAAACACTGCCCACCTCCGAAGGCTTAGCTGGAAGGAGGTGTCCTGTCTTGGTATCTTGGGAGTGGGGCCAACCAAGAGGATACACAGGCCAATAAGGATCATACAGGTGGGCACAGCACCAATGAGGACCTTGAGGGTGACCACCACTTCTTCTGCTTGCTGGCAGGCTCCTGCCTCATACCCTGCGAACCTGGAGAAAACACCATCAGCTCTCTCATTTCGTCAGCTTTGCTGAGCATTACCCTTTGGGTGCAGAAGCCACAGACATGTCACCCCACCCTCTCCTGAAAACTGACTTCTATCCAGATTAGGCCAGGGAGGAGTTGGGACCCCTTTAGTCCTGACGATGGAGTCCCTTACACTCCATGGAGTGGAGCATGCACTCCAGACTCACGGGTGGCTGTAGGGCAGAGGCTCTGACCTCTTCCCACCCCCTGGTCTTTTGTGCTTTTGCAATACTCCTGCCCTAGGACTGACTCCAAACTGAGGGTAGAGATGCCCAAGGCGCCTGCGCCTGACAGCTTGGTGAAGAAGACGTAGGATGAGTAGAAGATGGTCTCCACGCCGGGGCCATGCCGGTGCTGCAGCTGGAAGTCATCCACCACATCTGGCAGTATGGACCTAAGGGCAGGTGCATGGAGTCAGCCCTCTTCCCTTTGAAAATCAGCAGCCAGCTGCGAGTCCTCAGGAGGGCAGAGATTGAGTGGGAGTCCTTTCTTCCCAAAACAAGCCCACAACCATCCAACAGTATGTCTGTGTTCCCTTCTGTTCCATTGTTGGCTCCTTCTTAGAAGTTCGAAGGAAGCAACTGGTGGCCCCACACAGGGATCAGGACAGCAGGAGGAAGAGAGACTCCCTTATGGAAGGATATGAGGCTCCCAGTCCCCCGTCCCATCATCCAGCCTACCAAGGTAGCAGCAGGGACACAGCAATGCTCACGCCAGAGACAAAGGCCACAACATAGGCCACCGGTGCTGAGGGCACAGCAGCCAACAAGATAGAAAAGGGCACCATCACCTGGGGAGACACGCCTGTGAGCTGACCCCTCACCGCTTCCTGGCTTGCTTTCTCATTAACAAGCTCAGTCTTTGCCATTCACGATAAGCCCTGCACCTGGTCCTGTGCTAGGCCCAGCAGACACAAGGGAACACTGGTCTAGCCCCGTTAGGCTCAGACTCCATGGTTACCTCCTCAGCCACCCTCAGGCCTTGCTTCTTGCTTCACTTACACAGATCCCGAATGCAGATGTCCTCTTCCCAAATCGCTGGAGAACCCACTCCCACAGTGGGGTGCTCAGCACAGCTGAGACCTGTGAGCAGACAGCATCATCCCACCAGGGTCCTGAAGTCCACACCTTCTCCCAGATCTCAAAGCCCTTGCTTTTAGGTAGGACACCTAACCTCAAACTGTCTGCTTTGAACCAGTAGCTATTAACTTTGAGCCTGGACCCCAACTCCTCCTCCCTCTGCTGGAATGAGATTAAAACAAGATGTGACCATTAGAACTTTAGCCACAGAGGGTCTCGGCTCAGGCTCCCAAGGGCTCCAGCCTCCACCTCGTTGGCCCCCTTACCAGGATGGTTAGCACCAACTTCTGGACATGATCATGTAGCTTAGAGGCGTGTGTACAGAACAGGACAAGGTAACTTTGTTCCACCTGAGGAGATGCACAGGAAACAGTCATATGCAGTGAACGGCAGGAATTCAGAATCATGGAAGAGACAGTCTCCAGTATGGCCTCTCCTTTGAGTCTTTGAATTCAAAGGATTCCCCACAAAATAAATATGAGCCATTTCTAGTGCACTGTCTCCATTCGCATAGCTAAGATCAAATGGACTTTACTAGATTTTAGGTAATAAGAGGATGCCATCCCAGACTCCACCAGCTTCCCAGAGCCCCAGTTACATCAGCCACACCCAGGTTTTTCTTCTTTGCTCTACCCTCTCTCAGCCTACAAAACTAGGCACTATGATGCATATTTGTAACCCCACCGCTTGCATGGAGCCAGGAGAATCAGGAGCTGATGACCACAATCATCTACACTGCAAGTTCAAGGCCAGCCTGGGTAACATGAGACTTTATGCCTGTTTACAATAAGCATAGACAGCGCAAACCAAAGATCACTTGGCCAGCAGTACCTGGACGGCAGCTGAGATGAACAGGAAGGAGATCACCAGCTTCAGGTAGGGTGGGTGCCGGGAAGTGATGGCCAGGCCGGTGAAGAAGCTCAGGCCTTGGCCTGAGGCTGGAGCAGAAGTTTCTACAAAACAGGAGGGTGGTACCTGGATTGGCAGAGTCAAAAACACACTCCCCAGGAGGAGTCCTGCTCCCAGCTTCTGCCTCTCAAGCCCTCACTGCACACCCATACCTGGCTGCTCCTTCACTCCTAGGCACAGCAAACTGCCACACACAGGGTAAGTCAACGCAACCACGGCAGCTGCAATACAATAGAGGCGAGCCTGCAGAACAGGACAGAACTGCACTGGGGATAATGTTTCTAGCCCAGGGAGGAAAGCATGAGTTTTAGTGCCAGCAGAAAGATCATTCCAAAAGCCCGAGGATGCTGGCTTCTCCTTTGGTTTACTCTGTTAGGTCTAAGGGCTCAGTACAGACTTGCTTTTCTGCTCTCATATAGAAGGAAACATCCATGGGACCAGAGGTCAGCATGCTTACGGCCCCATCTTACTCAGCAAACAGGCATAGCTGTTAGCTTCTGTGTCCTAGACCCTGAGGCTACAGTGAAGAGTAAGTCTCCCCTCATCCACAATAAGGGCTGGGCAGTGGGGAGGGAGGGCTGGGCAGATCCACAGGCAGTTAACAATGTCAAATACAAAGAAAATAAAGATGCAGATAAAGAGATGCATGGGGTGATAGCCAAGGAGGACAGAGGGGGCTTCTGGGAGGAGTATAGGTGGGTGTGGAGTAGCTTTTCCAGCTCAGCTCCAAGCAGTTGCCCTGGCCTCAGCCTGGAAGGCACACTGTCCTTGGCTCTGATAGGCTGCTTTCATTGTTCTGAAACTGGTGGTAAGTTTGTTTGTGAATTTCTTTCCTGTTTTTTGAGGCAGGCTCTTTGTTGTTGCCCAGGCTGGCCTATAACTATGTAGCCAAGGATGACCTTGCACATGGGATCTTCCTGCTTCCACCTCTGGGTGCTGGGTCTCCAGCTGTGAGCCATCACAGCTGGCTTATGAGGTGCTGAAGGGCTTCCTTTATACTTGCTGGATAACTCAGTTGGCTAGACGGCTACTAACTGAGCTGTAGTCTGATCTGTTGTTGTTCTTGTCTATAGGTGGTCTTTTGTTTTTCACAAAATCACACACACTGAATACTTCCGTTTTTTCGAGACAGTTTTCATATGGTTCAGGCTGGCCTTGAACTAACTAAATGACCAAACATATCCTTGAACTCATGTTCCTTCTGTCTCAGTGTCCAGGTGCCAGGATCACGGGTGTGTATCATCATGTCCGGCTGTGTTCTTGCTGTTGTTATTTGGTTGGTTTTGGCCATGGCTGGTGATTGAACCTATTTAGTAATTCATGCATGCTGGTCAAGCGCTCCACCAATGAGCCAATTGGTGGTTCTCTCCCACTTCTTTTCCCCCTCCCTCCCTTCTTCCTTCCTTCAAGACATGCTTAGTGGAGAACCTACCTGCTGGGTCTTGGGGCTTGTGAGTTCAGCTAGAGAAGTAGGAAAAGGGTGAGTGTACAGTCAGCACCCCAGTCAAGAGGAAGAAAAGACAGAAGAGCATCCCTGTAGGAAGCAGTTGACCTCAGAGGGGAGAGGAGTCCTGGATCCCTCAGACACTTACTATATCTGGGGAGACAGCAGTACTCCTGGGGTGCACAGTATCCTCACACCTCTGGGATCCATGGGCGCTGGACACAATGAGCCCGTGAACAGTGGCTCCCAACAGTGTCCCTGCCATCTCCATGGTCATCCCTGGAGACAGGGCATGTACAAGATGATGGGGCAAGCTGCACGATCTGAAGGACGGCAGCTCCCAGCCTAAACACAGAACCATACTCACGGTATGCAGTGGCAGAGTCTCGCTCCCTGGGGCTAGGGGTGAGGATCATAGTGAGCGCAGTGTAGGGTACCTGGAAGAACTGGAATGGCCCCTCAGAGGTTAGGACAGCCTCTCCCACCTATACTGTCACTCGAGGACTGTTCCTCTCCCCTGCCACTTGGCTATGCAAAAGTCAGCAGCCACCCTGTCCCATCCAGGTTCCTAAAAGGACAAATCATCTGAACCTTAGAGCTAAGGGCTCAGAAGCAAGGACCCTGAGCAGGGCCAGCAGAGGTAATGACAGGTTTCCAAGCACTGGGCAGGTCAGAGCAGAGTCCAGACCCACAACACCCTTACTCTGAATGGTAATCAAAGCTGGCAGTGAAGCTCACCAGAACCAGGCTTAGGAGGAGAGGTCACACACTTACCGTAGCCAGGGCCTGGAACAGGCAGTAGAAGCTGGTATACCAGAGCCCACGCAGGCTGGTCAATGGGGGCAGGAACCACAGGAAGAAGTAGGCCAGTGCGATTAAGGGCATGCAGCCCAGAGCCCTGTAGAAGTACAGCTGAAGTACTGTGCCTACAGCATGGGGACCAAGGACCCAGGAGGGACAACCTCACCCTGTCTGAGAAGCCGTGGAGCCGAGGCTTTTAGGGAGCCATAGAGATAGAAGAGAAGCAATGGATTCACTGTTGGGACTCTGGCCTTTGGTGGAGAACTGGAGGATTACTTAGTGGTAGAGCATTTGGCTAGCATATATCAGGCCCTGAGTTTGACTTCCTGGAGCACAAGCTAGTTGCTCCTCCTCTAGGACAGCAGTTCTCAACTTGTGGATCCTAACCCCTCTGGGGGTTAAATATCTAATATCCTGCTTAGGATATTTTCATTATGATTCACAACAGTAGCAAAATTACAATTATGAAGTAAACAAAATGATATTATGGTTGGGGTCACCACAATATGAACTGTACCCAAGGGCCAAAGTACTAGGAAGGTTGAGAACCTCTGCGCTAGGGCCTGCCAGCCCAGTCTCAGCACGCTGAGCCACAGACAGACCTGGAAGCCCTGTGCCACCTGATGAGGGACAGACAATCTCCAAGCTTGTCTCTGAGCTACTGGATGACGTATACTCTGACCTAGCTCATCTATACTGTGCAGCCGTGTCTTCTAGTCATCCACAGATATCAACTAAGAAACCCAAGGCCGTGACAGTGACATAGAACCAAGGGGTGGGAGGAGTCTCAGCACCAAAGGACTGCTCACCAAGGCATTAGCCGTCCAGACCCTGTCCTTCTGCTCTTGTTGATGAAGAAGCCAGCCACAGGGTCCGCAACTGCCCCAGACACCTTCCCTCCGAACAAGGCAAGTGACACCTGGGCAGCGGGGATCTGAAACCATCAAGAGGATGGATACAACCAAGGGTCCACAAAGTCTGACAATACAGCCAGGCCTGCTTGTCTGCCAGGGTGAACATCTGGGAACTCATCTGGGGCTAGAGCCATGGTGGAAAGGGCTCCACCCCAGGACATGATTCTAGAAAGCTCTGAGGGACACCAGAGCCCCCAGGAGAGGGGTCATGCTGATTGATACCTGTGCACAGGCATTCTGCCACTATCTTTTGGTTTGCTTTTTGTTTTTGAGGTAGGACAGTGTTTATCAACCTGTGGGTCATGACCCCCACATATCCTGCATATCAGAATACATTACATATATATAATAGTAGCAAAATTTCAGTTATAAAGTGGCAATGAAATAATTTTATGTTGGGGCTCACCACAGCATGAGGAACTGTGATAAAAGACCTCAGCATTACAGAGGTTGAGAATGCTGAGATAGGATTTTATGTCTCAAGCTCACTATGTAGACAAGGATGGCTTTGAACTTCCAGCCCTGTCTCCACTATTGGTATTATAGGCTTGCATCAGTGTGCCCATTTCATGCACAATAGGCAAGTACTCTACCTGTTGAACTACATTCTGATCCCCACCCTGTTTTGTTTTGAGACAGGGTCTTATGTAGCTAAGGCTGGCCTCAAACTAGCTATGTAGCTGACGCTGGGTTTGAACTCCTAATCCTCCTGCCTCTGCCTCTCTACAGGAATGCTAGGATTACACGTGTATGGTACAATACCTGACTGTTTTCTCATTTTCCTAGTACAAGCAGGATGTAATGGGTATCTTTGAAGAGATTGTCCTCCATGGCATTTTATGCTGTTATTAAACTTGGGTCAAAGAGCTGTCTACCAAAACTGAAGAGGTAGCATGGGGACAAATGTGGAGAGGAGGTAGAAAGTCAGAGGCCATGGGCCACTGCCCACACTCACCTGGGCCACATCAAGTAGGAAGAGCTGCAGGTAGAAAGCTGAGGCACTGGAGGCCACCTGGTTGGGGACCCCACCAATGCCATAGCATATCTTTGTACAGACTGAGAGGTGACCGTCTCTCTTGTCCTGGGGGAGACACAGGAAGTAACCCCAATCCGTATAAGCACAAAATAGCTCCCCGCATCCCCGTGACTTCCATAAAAATCCTGTGTTCCCTGATGGCTTGAGGACTCAGCAATCTCAGCCTCATTTTGCCCCCAAGTCATCCTATGGGGAAGTGGGAGAGAATTAAGAAACACAATTCTAAACCCTGACCTCTAAGACGTTCCAGAGGGAAGTTCTTCCTTGCATCCTGCCCCCATGCTTCCTGCCATAGACACTTTCTGTACTGAGTCAGTGATCAGAGTGAGCTGTGGGTCCTGATGTGATCTTGAATAAACCCGTTTATACTTCTAGAATTTGTTCTCCTCTTCTGTCACGTGCAGTCGCCTGCCAGCTTCACAAGGATGTTGTGATGACTGAATGACAGTGGCTCTGAGAATCGATCATTCAGTGTTTGGGTTTATATTACATGTATTTGTGTGTGTGTGTGTGTGTGTGTGTGTG
>NW_021604770.1:39944-41991 GCF_004785775.1 Grammomys surdaster
AGAGAGACAGACAGAGAGACAGACAGAGAGACAGACAGAGAGACAGAGAGGCACCAGAGCACACATGTGGAGGGTACAGTATGTTCTTTCCTTCCACCATGGAGACCCTAGGTATCAAACTCAGGTCATCAGGCATGGTGGCAGGAGCCTTTACTCACTCAGTTGTCCAGTGTTTGTGACTTTTGCAAGCTACCTGTTGAGCCCTTGGCATCAGCTATGATGCCACAGACCCAAAATGCAGCAAATCTTACAAATGAGAGCTCTCCCCCTTTCTTCTAGAAGGGTTGGTTACCAATGCAGCAATATCACAAACTAGTCTGAGAGCTGGAAACGTGGAATATCATAGTCTGTCAGCCGTCCAGTGGAGTCTTAAACATCTGATTGCCAACAAAAAGCCCCACGTAGTCTAAACACGGCTTGCCACTATCCCAGTATGCAAACCAGCTCTGAACCCCATTTGCCATATTGTATTAAATAACATTGTTCGCTCAGTGGCTTGAACCACAAACCTTAGTCATCCTTGGTTCCTCTTTTTCAATTCCCCTGCCACAGCTATCAGGTGAGCCCCCAAGTGGCTTCTCTGCATCTCTTCCACTCTCCCTGCAGTGGTCAGTGCTCTTTGACTATAAACTAGACTATGTCTGCTCTCTGCTTAAAACCCACAACTTGTCTTTATTGTCTAGTGAATGCCCAAGTCTTCACAATGGCCTTCAGAAGTCCACTCTGCACCCACTCCCTCTCTCCCTTTAAATAACTTTCTTGGTGGGAGTTTCTTATTGTTCAAACCCTTTGAGACCATTGCTTCTTCAGGGTCTCTGTATTTCTTTTTCTCTGGACGGTATGTCTGTGTCTTCCAAGAGCTGACTGCTGGCCATTCAGGTATGAGTTTAAAGGCTTTTCCTCAGAGGCATTCCCTGACAACCCAGGCTGCCCAGCTGTCTCTCACTTACTTCCTACCCCTCCCCACCGCCATGTAAGCTGAGACCAGAAGCCCTCTCACTGTGGGCTCTAGGACCTAGGCATACAGTAGGTGTTCGATGTTTCTAAAGCAATAAATGGCTACGAGGATGCTGTACTCTATCTTCAAACAATGCTAGGAATCATTTTTTTCAGCCTTTGCCTGGGGGCAGAGTGGGATGGGATGGAGCTAGGACTTTGTCCATTTCAGTATCTTGTAGCTGCCACCACAGGAAGGCTATGTGGAAGGGACGGTCTCCCTAGATAAGGCGTATCGCTAACTTCACACAGGCTTCCTACCCTAGGAGAAAAACCACACTCAAGGCTGGGTGTATTCTTCTTCTGACATTTGTGCGAACATTATTGCAACTTCCAGAAAAACTTAACAGGCAGAATCCAGTGTGAGCGGATTCCTGTCCTTTAATGAGTCTCTTGTTTTACCCTAAATGAGCCGGTGGAGGTCTGAGATAATAGAAAGGTCATCACAATAAATTCCAGCTGAAACTGACATGAGGCAGTCTCATACTTTCTGAATGATGCTGGGTCTCTTTACCCCATCAGCCCTGTAGAGTTCATGGAATCTACACTTTACAATCGAACAAACTGGCTGTGTGGCCTGCTGAGCTTCAGTTTCTTGATAAGCAAAACACAGACATAGGCACCTCATAGCATTACTAGTGTAATCAAACACTGCTGCTGTATGGCAGTCTACGGTGTCTTTTCTTTTTTCCATTAATATCACCTCAGTTCTCTACATTCTCTGGGAAATGTGAGGGCCATCCCCGGTACATCAAGAAATCTTCCTGTCTTAGCCTCCTCAGTCAGGTGCTGGGACTACAGGCACCCCTAGGCATGGGTCTCCCAATTGAGGGCCACTTATTATTTTTTTTTTAAATCTGAGATGCCTGAAAGTAAACTCTGAGTTAGAATAGGGGATGGAGGTGTAATCCATTGAAGCTGCAGAAATAGCTTGACTGTGGAACTGATATAGATTCTGAATTTAGTATGACACACAGCCCAGTGGCTCTCAAGTCTCTGCCATTAGCCCCAGCCCCAGCCCCAGCCCCAGCCCCAGCCCCAGCCCCAGCCC
>NW_021604770.1:42001-68698 GCF_004785775.1 Grammomys surdaster
AGCCCCAGCCCCAGCCCCAGCCCCAGCCCCAGCCCCAGCCCCAGCCCCAGCCCCAGCCCCAGCCCCGAAGAGAACAGAGGGTCTAAGAATACCTTGGGTTCCCATCTGCCCTCTACCCACACCTCCCAAGACCCCTACCTGGGCACCCAAGGAATCCTCTAAGGAGAATTTGGTACCTGGGCAGCACCAGGATTTCGGAGGGAGCTAAGTCCACGGGAGCTGCCTGGAGTTTGGGGAAAGGAGGCAGCCCCCTTACCATCTGCCGGGGCTAAGAGGCCTCCAGGAGGACCTGCAGTCAGGACACTAGAGATCTGTTCCTTCTTGCCCGCCTACTTGAATAAAGCTGCGTTACTTTACACCAGGACTCGGGATGCCTTCCTATTTTCTCTGGGGTGTCCTAGTGGCACCAAACTGCAGACTGCCCAACAACTGGACAAAGTGCTGTGGCAGGTGCCTTTCTTCCCTCCTCTTGGGAGCGCAGAGTAGCACGGCTCCCCACTTCCCACCCTAGCGCTCACCGAGCCTGGCTCCTGGGCGTGAGGCTCTGCGACAGGAGCTGGGGTGGGTCCCTGGGGCACCGACATCCCGTGGCTGCTCAGGTCAGACTGCCGCAGCGCGGGCACTATCCGGGAAGGCGGATCCGGCAAAGTGGGCGTGGTCCAGTGTGCAGGCAGCCCGCTCCCTCCAACCCCCCAACGCCCCCCCTCCCCCGCGCCCTAGTAGCCGCGTGCCACCTGAGGCTGCAGTGTGGGCATACCCAGGACCTCGAAGCTTCCGGTTCTCCTCTCCAAGGAGTATGGCCAATCGCCATACACCTGGGAAAAAGCTGCCAAGTCCTCAGGGACGATTTTGTTTCTTGGCAGACTTGTAGATAGAAACCCTCTGCTCACCGCACCCCCTGCCCCCCCCCCCCGTAAAAGCCAGCAAACTTATTTTTTAAATGAAGCAATACATTTCACTTGTTCAGATTAAAATTACGGCTGAATGGGCTCTCAGCCCGAATTACACATTTCCCAGGCTTTCCTATAGGTAACTTGCACCTACAGCTGCGCGCCCAAGTCCTGGTCCGCGAAATGAAGGGTGGTGGGTACGATATCCCAGGAAATACATTCAAAAGGCAAAGGACCACACTGCATAAAAATCTAACAAGAAAATAGTGTGGCTATCCATCCGTGTATTATCAGAATACTAGAAGAATGGACCCCAGAATTTAGTCAACCCCTGTCCCCAGTTAAAAAACAAACCCAAAAAAATTCCTCCTGGGAGAAAAGGCCCTGGGCAGCCAGCTTCTTAGAGAAAGATTGCCAGTATGCAGCTTCTGCTGGGCTGCTGAGTTACACTCTCTTGGAGACGGACTTGGGAGGCCACTGGATCTTTGGATTCCTCTCCTCAGTGTGCTTGTTATAGACTGCTCACCCCACCCCGACCCCCCAGAATAGCTCTAGCCATTTCGTTCCATGCCTGTCAGTCACTGACACAGAGAAGTGACTTGGCTCAAGGACGTGCTGACCACATCCCGTTTTGTTCTGTGTATTTTGATGAGTTTTGCTAATCTTAAGAAATTTCAGCCAGGAGGTGGTGGCGCACGCCTTTAGTCCCAGCACTTGGGAGGCAGAGGCAGGCGGATTTCTGAGTTTGAGGCCAGCCTGGTCTACAGAGTGAGTTCCAGGACAGCCAGGGCTATAGAGAGAAACCCTGTCCCGAAAAACCAAGAAGAAAAAAAAGAAAAAGAAATTCCACAAAGCTTTACATAAATCAAAATTCAATATGAACTGTTATGTCTAAAATATCTTGAGTTAGAGCTGACCACTGGGCAGTCCTTCCTGCACCTATGTATAAGCTCATACGTACCTACGTGAGCGCTACATGTATGTATGTGGGCTTTGTGGCTGACACTGAAGAATGCTACTAATAAGCCAAAAAGTTATAATACTCATGCTCTGTTATCTCAATGTTCTGAAATTCTCCTGACCATCATCACCATCCACCCTCAGGACCAATCAGCTTAAAGATTAGCTGATAATACTTTGCCTAGTGCCAACTACTCCCTTCTTTGCCCTTTAAACTTTAGAACCTGTTTTACCTATAAGAAGTCTACTCTGAGAGCAGACCAGTACTGCAATCAGGCCTGTCTGCGGTCCTGGACGTCCAGTGTTAAGGTGTGCGTTCAATAAACTACTCTTGCTTAACTGAGATGGCTTGGCGAGTTTCTGAACCCCAACAGTGCTCACACTGAATCCATCTCCCTTCTCACCTCTCACTACTCATCTGACTCTGAACTGGTGCGTGGAGGTGGGTGACTCAACCCGGTTTGCTGGGGGCACAGGCTGAGACCATAAGTCTGGCAACAAGAGGTTAAGGTACATATTAGACAACTGCTCCTTAGGACACAGCACAAGCTGCACTACAGTGAAATGAAAACCTGTGCTGCAAGTAATGACAACACATGACAAGGCAAACATGTCCTCCCAAGTGGGGAGAAAAGTTATAAAGCACTTGTATTGGGATATACAAATAACAATAACAGAGAAAAAAATCTCATTTTAATGGGATTCGATGCCTTCTTTTCATGTGTCTGAAGACAACTATAATGTACCCATATAAATAAAACAAATAAATCTTAAAAAAAGAACATCATATTGGACATGGCAGTGCCCGCCTTCCTTAGAGACAGGGTTTCTCAGTGTAGCCCTGGCTGTCCTGGAACTCAATCTGTAGATCAGGCTAGCCTTCAACTATAGAGAACCATAGCCTCCAAGCTCTGGGATTAAAGGCATACACCGCCACTGCCCAATGGAGTTCCCTTTCAAGGAGATGTGGATTTCCAAAACTCTATCATGGTTGAATAATCTAGTTTAGTACATAAAAAAAAAATCATTGATTCTATTTTTTTCTTATGCCTGGTAGTACAGCTATCTAGGTCCCAAGTCAATTCATACTGAGATTATCTTTAGAATATCTGTATTATATAGGAGTATGAATTGTCTGCACCAAAACAATGTAAAACAAATGGCAAAGATCCAGACATAAATGTAATAAGTAAACCTCTCCTGACTGAGGATCCAGTGTGATGAGCATCTTTTTACTGAAGAGGTTTGTTCTGTGGCAGAGATGTACAAGAGAGTAAGCACTTTAAATAAGCCTCCACACTAGGTCGTAAGAATAAATAACAACCATTGTCTTAGCTACTAAAATATCACTTTTTCATATTTCTGTGTATGAAATAGAAACAACATTGGTTAAGGAAAAGGCATCTAATAATCACTGGATCAAATAATCATTGATTCTCAAACTGTATGGTCAAATAAATGACAAAAGCATTCACACGTAACTGTTGTATAACAAGTGCAAATTACTTAACAGGTCCTTTCAATGAACAGCAATTTATCTTTAAGAGACAGTTCATTTTACTGTTAGCAAAATACATCAAAAATATATTAAGGCACTAAAATAAATACATAATACTACTACATTATCAATGAATGGAAACATCGTGAGGTGTCCTGAATGAGTCCTGATAAAGTACAATTATTTTAGCTTTGATAGTGCATAGTAATCTAACTAGCAAACTATGATGTGTGCAATCAGACGTGTATCTCAATGTCTAACTCGTCTGCAAGATAAGACAATGGACTATGACAATTCTGGAGCGATGATTCGGGTCAAACTGTATTCTACTTCTGAGATGCTCACTTTAAGTTCTGCTTCCCTGGGCACTTTTATTCTTTCCAAATCAACCTGCAATAAGGAGTCTATACATTACCAACTTTACAACTTTTGAATTTTCAAGTAAAAAGATTTATCAGATGATTATCTTTAAGGAAATCTTTAAGAACATTATTTACACTAACATTTTCACAGTTTTTTAAAAAAATGCAAGTTATTGCTGATGACTACTCTTCCTAGTGGAACATGTACTCTGCATGGACACACAAGAAACCCCCACTGTACCTTCCTTCCGGTTAATTAGAGACTGGAGGCTTTATATGTAGGTACACAAGAAACATTCTTGTGAGAAGCTCCTCATAAAAATACAGAGAACCATTTATCAATTATAACTATGTAAATAGGAAAAAAAGGCTTCAGGATGGGCCTACATTTCCTCAGAGATTCCTGAACATATTAACAATCAAAAGTTTTTGCCTATATCTGAAAAATAAAACCATTGCTTTTACTATCCCCCTTTTCATTAAGAAATTTATATTGCTAAAAGGGCTCTGATAGTGTTGTGTAAACGTTATCGACAAATATTTTTCTACTACATACCTGCTGATTTCCCAGGTAAAGGACAAAATAAAGATGCTCTTCTTCATTCTCTATCCCACACTGCCCACCCAAAATACTGAAGTCTGGCGTATGGACGGCTAGGAGCTAGGGAAGAAAGCATCTTCCAAATAGGACTGCAGAAGAAAGGGCTGAGAGAAAGCACATCTAGCTATGCACACAGGCTCCCTTTTGTTATTCCCGTGTCTTACGTAAAGCCTCATTCACACTTTCCAGCCCTGCCTCACCTGTGGATGGGAGGCAAGGCACAGGTTATGCCAGGAGTCGTTTGGCTTAAAGAGGGACAGCCTGAGTAAACCTGGGAAGAGGATAAAGCTCAAGTGTGGAAACTACTTGGGTGGAACCACTGTCCATGGTGAAGCATACAGGGCGGACTCAGGCCTAGTGTAGAATTTCCGCATTTACACTAAATACCTACGAGTCACTCAAGGTTTCAAGTGCAGTAGGCACCCATCTCAGACAGTGAAGCACAATGCTTGTGACAGGGGCAGGAATAGACTTTGTTGTTTTGATTTAACAGACTCTCATTCTGTAGCTCAAGCTGGCCTTGACCTCATGGTAATCCTCCTGCCTCAGCCTCTCAAGTGCTTATGATCAATGTGAACTCCATGTTTGGTCAGGTATTGGCCCCTGGGGAAGGACTCCCAAATGACCCTTTGTCAAACTGTCTTTCCTAGTCATATAGTTGCGTGTTTCTTTTTCATTCCCACAAATGAAGTGTCTTCTAGAGACTAGAAGCTACGTGATACTGCATCACAGTGAATGTGGAAACAGGTGAGAATCCCTATCTTCATTAAGTCAGACATTACATTTTTGAAGAAAAGGAAATACAATGCCACCTTTCTCGGTAAATCTTTCCATTCTTTGGAAATTATCAGTTTAATTGTTAAAAATTTAATATGTATGATGTTTTGTCTGCATGTGTCTATGTATAACTTGAGTGCAGTGCCCACAGAGGTCAGAAGAGGGAGTTGAACATCTTGGAGCAGGAGTTTCAGATGGCTGTGCACTGCCATGTACGTGCTGGAAACTGAGTCTGGATCTACAGCAAGGACAGCCGCAGTGCTCTTAACTGCTGAGCCATCTCTCCGGGTGTGAAAGTTGTTACTATCAGGAGACAGGGTTCTGCTATGTTGCTTAGGCTGACCGGAACTCCTGGGCTCAAGTGATCCTCAAGTCTCGGCTTGGTGTGAGCCAGAGCTAGGGCGTGCACCACGGCAGGCAAGTTTCAAAGTTATTTTTAAACGAGTAAATAGTTGAAAACTTTGAGTTTTCTTTTCTAGACAGGGCTTCTCTGTGTAACCCTGGAAGTTAGTTAGCTCTGTAGAACAGGGTGTCCTTGAACTCAGAGATCCTCCTGCCTCTGCCTCCAAAGTACTGGATTAAAGGCATACACCACTACCACTCAGCTTGGAAGAATACTTTTGTGTGTGCTTTTACATTACAAATTCAAAGGATTTTTTTTTTGTAGTGCTGGGGATCAACTGAACCTAGAATCTCATATATGCATGGCAAATACTCTCTGCCACTGAACTACATTCTCAGCCCATAAAATTATATATAGAAGGTATAGAAAACTGTGTAGACAGATTAATATTGATATTATACTAAGCTACACACAATTTTATCCCTAGAAGAGTATACATCTTGGATACTGTTGCCAAATGAATATCTGAGTATCTCTTGCCATCACAGAGTAGAAACTGAAAAGCTCTGAGGATGAAGCACAGGCAATATAATAATTACATTGATGCTTTTAAGATGTCATGTATAATATTTTAATGTGTTGCTATTTAAAAACTGAGATAGCTAACATTTATATAAATATCTGCTGTTTGGAAATAATATTTGAATGCTGATGCTGACTTAGCTAATTGAATTCTCTGCTAATTTAGACCATATTAAGATTAATGATACAGCTATTTAATATATCATATTGGCTAACTAGTATTTGAAAGTTGGTATTTTTTCTGAATAGCCTGTTGAGAAAAGTGCACTGACTCTGGCTTACAGCCATGTCACTCCCCTAGCTTGTGATGATTTGACCCCCCCTCATAAGGGATAAAGAAGCCCTCAAACCACAAGTGTTGTCACACTTCTGTCTCCCACTTCTGCATGTCTACTTCCAACCATCATTTCCCTCAGTCTTTCAAAACTGAAAAACTATCAGAGCTTTCTAAAAGGCTCTGCAGTTTTTTGGAGTCTCTGAATGATTACAGCATTCTGCAAATCTGCTTCTTCCAATGTGAGTGTTTCATCCAGAAATCTGAGGAAAGGAAGAGCTGTTGCCAGGGCAAAGGGAGTGCTTCTCTGAGATCCTTGGTATTTTTCAATGAAGTCTTTGACGTGGCTCACCCTGCAAAGTAACACAAACTATTAATTTATGAAAATCCAAACTTTCCAGCACTTGGGAGGCAGAGGCCGGCGAATTTCTGAGTTTGAGGCCAACCTGGTCTACAGAGTGAGTTCCAGGACAGCCAGGGCTACACAGAGAAACCCTGTCTCGAAAAACCTTAAAAAAAAAGAAAAGAAAAGAAAAGAAAATCCAAACTAATTTAAAGTAGCATCAACTTGAATAGCTATTTGGATTTGTTAAAATAGAAACAAGAGAAAGTTTTATATGATACCACTAGTTGTTGTTGTTTTAAAAGGAGTGCTGGGATCACAGGCCAGTGCTGAGTTTACAGGTATGTGACACCACACCCAGTTTATGTGGTGCTGGAGATCAAACCCAGGGCTAGCATCTTAGGCAGGTACTTTACCATCTCAGCTATACAGCAACATCCCAAGCTCGCTATCCTTTGTGAATGAACCCAGAGGCTCATTCATGCTAGCCAAGAACTCCTACTACGCAGAGACCAAGTTCTAGGTTTTTAAATCTGATGTATGTGTATGCGTGCATTCTACCAACTGAGCTACATCTTCAGCCCATAATCACTGCAATCTTGAATTTCAAAAGTTTGAATGTTCAAAGTTATGGTCATCTTTGTGTGTTTAAGGAGATTTCACATACCACTGATCTAAATTAAGATGCCATTTTATAGAATATCATTATTTTATTACTAGCTAAAATACTTGTTAGTTTATTATCCTGCCTGTGTGTGGATGGGCCCTCTCCAGCCACCTTTACTGTGGAATCCAGCTCAGTCTTCCAGGCTTGTGCAGCCATCTTGCTGGTCCTACAAATATTCTAAAATAAAAATGATGCCACAATATTTTCCTTTCTTCTTCCCCTTTTCTTTTTCCTTTGTAGTGGTGGGAATCAAACCCAGGGCCTTGTGCATGTTAGGTAAGTGTTCTACCACTGAGCTACAACCCTAGCCCTCAAAAATATTTTAACATTTGGAATTTCTGATTTGTGTTTATTGAAACAGAGCCCTTTTAGACTTAATTTTGCAAGCATTTATCAAATCACATAAGTACTTCCAAGAAGAACTAACAGAAACACACCCAATAGGTTAAGGTTTGAACGTACTGAGACTCGAGACCACAGTGACTTCTAGTTCTATGACCAAGGTCCGGGCTCTTCATGTACCCACTGTGTTAGTGATGCAAACGCTTCCATACTTTTTAATAATGGAGATTAAACCAAAGGTTTTGTTTAAGCATTGAGATACACCTCCAACCTGATAGAAAAAAATCTAGTTTTTTTCAAGACAGAATTTCATGTTGCTGGTCTCAAACTTGCAATGTAGCTAAGAATGTCTTTCAGCTTCTGATCCTCTTGCCTCTACTTCCTAAAGCTGGGATACACTAGACCCTATCTCAAAGACAAATGAACAAACAGAAACTGCAAAAGACAGGAAAAATAATAAATAAATGTAAATCTAAGCTGAGCCTGGTGACACAGTTTTGTAATTCTAGTTGTTGGGGAGGCTGAGCCAGGAGGATTGAAGTTCAAAGCCTGCCTGGCAACTTGATGAGAACTGTCCCAAAGCTAACACAGCACAAACAGGAGAGTTCCAGGATAGAACACTGCTCTAAAAACAAGCAAACAAACAACTCACCCCCAAAAACAAAACAAAAAAAACCCCAACCAACCCAACCTCCTACCTTAAAGAAATAATGCAAATTTCAAAGGCCATAACTGTATAAAAGCATGTGCCACCAAATCTGACAACCTGAGTTAGACCCTCAGGATGATGGAAAAAGAACAGATTCTCAAAAGTTATTCTGACACCCCAAGCACACGCTCAGTATGTTCAAATCTTACAAGTACACGGTACTTGTATACTCCTTACCCAAGTACCCGCTCACAAAAGATAACTAGATGATAGATAGATAGATAGATAGATAGATAGATAGATAGATAGATAGATAGATGGATAGACATATATTAGGAGGAAGGAGGGAGAGAAGAAGGGAGGGAAGAAGGAAGGGAAGGAAGGAAGGAAGGAAGGAAGGAAGGAAGGAAGGAAGAAAAGATGCTGTTTCAAAAACTGCCCCTTAAAACAAAGATAAAACACACCCCCCCAAAAAAAATAACACAAACCCTAACTGGGCATAGTGGTACAAGCCTGCATTCCTAGCAAAAGGGTGGCTAAAGCAATATTGAGTTGAAGGCCAGCCTGAAAGTTGCAAATCAAATCAACCTGGGATAACTAGCAAGTCCCTGCCTCAACCAACCAACCAAAGGAAAAAAAAGTCAAATAATCACCAACTTAATAAAACTATAGGTGTGTAGAGATCTTAAGCTACCAATGATGAAGAAGACCTATTTTATCCCTATAAGGTAAATTATTCAGAAAAATACAGTAATTTTACCTCTGGGGAACATAACAAGTTATACAGAGAAAGCTGGGTGTGGTCTAAGACAATGAAAAAAAGAGTATTTATTACCTGTGTCTAGAAGTTTAAAACTGACCAGGCCAAAAAAGTGAGCCTGGGGCTCATAAACACAGAAGTAGGGAGGAAGAGAGTGCTTCAGCAAGCAAACACATAGTGAGAGATTAAGGGAAAACAGACACATTCCTGACTCTAGTTGAACATTGTAGTATAGCTTTCCTGGTAACTAATAATATCAGTACATGTGCTAGGTATGTATCATGAATGAAGCCCTGGGTTTGACCCCTAACATTGGGTGTTGTGTGTTAGGGAACAATGAGTAACTGGCAGAAAGAAAAATAGATCAATGAATACAGAACAGAGAGTCCAGAACAGATACAGGCAACTGATTTATAAAGCACAGGAGGGAAGGGAGGAGATAGGCAGACATCTGTACAAACAGAACTTTGCCAGGTGTCATGCTCTGGCCAGTATAGTGTAACAATGAGTGACATAGTGAACTCTTACTCAAAGAAGACTTCCTCTTGTGTCTCTACCTTGGCTATGAGGACAGAGCCAGCTCCTTTTTTGTTTTAACAAAGTGGGAGACAGAAGGAACAGATCTAGAGTTGGTGACCTACAGTGCTCCTTTAGACAAACTGCAAGCAAGACCAGCTGAGTTCCACAAAGCCATACAAGAAACATAAAAGAAAAACTTTGTAACAAAAGTTGTTCTTTCTCTAATAGTATAAGTACAATTACAGTGAACTTAATCTATAACTTTTTTTTTCTTTTTTGAGACAGGGTCTCAATTGTTCAGCCTTGGTTGGCTTAGATCTTGCTATGTTGGCCAGACTGGCTTAATTCATAGAGAGCCACTGTCTCTGCCTCCCAAGCCATGGCATTGAAGGCCTGCACTACTACAACCTACTCTGTTCTATAACTTTTAAAACTCAGTATCATGTTTTTTGTGATTTTGTGACTATACTGTGCACAGGAAGACTAACACATCTGCATAAAACTTAAACTTGGACTATTGCTAATAAAAATAAAATAGATAAACAATTATTTATATATGGTGGGCTACGGTAGACAAAAAGAACTGGGCTGGAGCTGTAGATCACTGGTAGTGTGTTGTCCTCTGCAGAACCAGGGGTTCTGGGGATCTTTGGTCTGGCTAGAAATGGCCAAAGTATTACAGTTCTCAGAAGGGAAGCCTGGTCTCGCCTGCTACTGTGGCAGTGCCAATGCCAGCCAGTGGCAGGGGCGGGCAGTTGCAACAGGCAGTAGGTGGGTAGTAGCAGTGGCAGGGATGGAAGGGGTATGAGCCCAGCCTGCCAGGCAGGTGTAGGGATGAATGGTTTGGGAGAGAAAAATTACCCAAAGTATTACCACTCAGTAAAACAGCCACTCGCAGACGATTATCAGTGAAATAACTTGTGCACTTTACTCCATGTGGATAAGAACTTTAGACATTGAGAGGGTGGCATCCAGGGGCAGATGCTTCCCATTGGCTCAGTCTGAGGTGTTAGTGATGCTCCATTTGCATGGGGAAGGGCTTCAGGTGTTTTCCCCACTGACTGTTATGGTCCTCTTGGTGGGGTGTCATGTTTACATGTTCCAGAGCAGGTTTTGGCAAGGAGCTAGCCCCATGCTTACTTACTCAATTCTGAGTTTCATGGGGTTTGGGCACACTCAACCTTACCAGTTCTTCTGTCTGGTGGCATGGTCCACTTGCCCCACAGGAGGGCATATATACCTAATGCATGTGAGGTATACAACGATAAAAAGAGTCAGAGAGAGGAAGAAATAGCTACATAACAGAAGCTACAATGTAAAATCAACATCTAAAACATGATACCAAGCCGGGCAGTGGCACACGCCTTTAATCCCAGCACTTGGGAGGCAGAGGCAGGTGGATTTCTGAGTTTGAGGTCAGCCTGGTCTACAGAGTAAGTTCCAGGACAGCCAGGGCTACACAGAGAAACCCTGTCTCAAAAAACCCAAAAACCAAAAACAAAAATAAAAAAACAAACAAAAAGAAAACAAAAACATGATACCAAAATAAAAACTAAAAATAGTTGAGTCTAAGAATCTTATGTTGCATTGATACACTGCATTTAGAGAGTTATTTATTAAAAACCTTTCTTGGTTCTCAAATCAGCTTTGTATAAACTTAAATTTAAAATTGGAAAACAAATTAGACAAGTACAGAAACAAAGGACTGACCTATGAGTAATGTTAAATCTTTGGACAGTCCTTTCCCCGTTGGCTAGCCAGATCTGGATCCTGGTAATGGGCTCCAAGTTGTTCAGTGAAACACCAGACAAAGTACTTTTATTGTCAACTTCAATACTCTTTGCTTTAGAAACAATTCTTGGTGTAGCACTAAGAAAATCCAAACAACAAAGTCAGATAAATATTTTCTCATTATTATAAAAATTGTACATCATGCTCATCTTAGCAACAGTTCTATAAGTCACAACTACTCCCTCAGTAATACACGTTAGTTACAATCACAACATACAATGCTCTATGAATAAAAGGAAACAATGCACATCCAATCCGTCTGTCAGCTTACAGAATGACACGTAAAATACTATTAGCTGGGGCACAGGATGAATCTCACAAGGAAAAGAGAACAAACAAAGTATTTTGAAAGGTACACCTAGAACTTTCTATATGTAAAGTTGAAAATGTGTATACCTTCCCACCACTGATGACAGAAACGTGACAATTCATAAAACACAAAGTGGTCTCATATCTAATCTCTATAAGTTCTGTCATGGGCACTGTCACATATCTTGATAGTAATACTTTACCAAGTATATTCTTATATTTACTATTTTAAAATTCAGACAGTGATCATAGAACTAAGTATGTGGGCACTGGAAACTATAAGTAAGTTTTTTCCAGAGCTGAGGAAAAAGTGGAACTTTACTATTAGACAGTCAGCAGAGGTGCTCTAGTGGTATGGACTAGGGAGAAAAAAAATGATTTATTTAATTTTGTCCTTAGCAGGAACTTCTGATATGATGCCCCCATCAAATGTCCAAGACTAGTTCTGTCTTATATTAGTATTAACTAAAAAAAAAAAAAAAGCCTCAGGAATCCTTATAAAGATAGAAAGTACACACATAGTTGGTAGAGTACTTACTTAGCACAGACAAATCTTTTTCTTTTTTAGACAAATCTTTATTTCAATCTATAATACCCCATAAAACTGGGTATTTGGCAAATACCTTAATCCAAGGACTGAGAAGGTGGAGGCAGGAGGATCAAAAGTTCAAAGCCATATATAAAGACCCTGCCTAAAACAAACAAAGCAAACCAAACCAAACCAAAACCAAAATCAACCTTAAAAAAGCAATCTCACTTGGGAACTGGTATAGCAAGAATATGTGTATATATGGATGTGGCACCTGTCAGTAATAAATCTGATGGCCTACAGCTTAGTCAGGAAATAGGAGGTGGAACATCCGGGAGGCAGAAAAAATTATGGGATAGTACCAGATGGGAGATTTGTCTGCGATGTGACAAGATGGATACCTGGTACCTGAGCACAGGTAACCAGCCACATGGCAGAATGTAGATCAGAATAAATGGGTTATCTTAAGTTATGAGCTAGTCAGAGAAGAGCCTGGCTTTATGGCCAAGGTTATCTACAAATATATTTTGAATCTGAGTATTATTTCTGGGAGCATGGGACTAGGAGGAAAAACCAGACATAACTTCTACAAACCAAAGATGTGTTTCAGTAATAAGTTCTTTGCTTCACATGTGTATGGGCCCTAGGTTTGACCGCCAGCACTTGAAAAAAAATCCTTTCTAGCCAGAGAAATATCAAGTTCTTTATGGTTAGAATAATGAGAGAGTGTTTGTCATGAAAAGCACAAGACAATGCCATGCTTACCTTCCTAGTCTGTGGCCCTGTCCTGAGAAGGGCTGGAATGCAGGCTTTGTAGACATACATACTTCATTTTTTTTATCTTCAACTTTAACATCCACCTCCTCTTTATCAAAAACTCCCTGTAATTCTGAAGGTAATTCCCTTTGAAAGAAAAGAAAATGACAAAGCTCTCATTTTCCCTTTCTATGAAATATACATCTATATCCCAAAATAGCTCCATGATTTGTAGGAGAATAATATATGAACTGAAGAGGTTGCTCAACTAGAGCACTTGCCTAGCATGTGCAGGTCTTGAGTTGAATCTCTAGCACCACATGAGGCATGGTGGTGCATGCTAGAACCTCAGCACTTGGACACAGAAGCAGGAGGACCATAAGTTCAAGATTATCTTTAACTACAGCAAGATTGAGGTCAGCCTGGACTACAAGAGACCCTTGTAAAAAGAATTGGATTGGTAAAGGTACTCGCTACCAGGCCTGATCACCTGAGTTTCATCTCTGGAACCCACATGGTAGAAGGAGAGAGCCAATTGCTATAAGATGTCTTCTGATTTCTAATATGAACGCCATGACACACAGGGATGATTTTTTGTATGTATGTATGTATGTATGTATGTATGTATGTATGTATGTATTATGTACGTACGTAAAAAACTAAATACACGAAACAAGAAATATAAATGAGATATATAATACCCCTACAATGAAATAATTGAATGTGTGCATGAAAGCCAGAGGAGGGTATTAGGTGTTTTATTACTGTCTTATTCATTTGAGGCAGGGTCTCTCCATGAACCTAAAGCTCTTTTTTTAAACTAGCCTGGCAGCCAGTTAGCACCAGCAATCCCTCTGCCTCTGCTCTGCAACAGTGCTGAGGTTAGCATGAAACAGTGTTCATTAGGTCCTCACACTGCAGAGCAAGTACTCTGAACAACTGAGTCATCTCCATCCCAGTTAAAAACGTATTTATTATCATTGTGTGTATGTATGATGTGCATGTGAGAAGACAGGCATGTGTGTGCCATGAAGAATGTATGTAGAATCCAGAGGACAACTTTTGGAAGCCAATTTTTTCCTTTCACTATGAATTCTCAAAAAAAAAAAAAAAAGAGGTGACCTTTGACCATGAATTAGTAGAAATATTAAGTTTCCGTTCTGTTTTTGTTGCTGCTTTTTGTTTTTTTGAGATGAGGATCTCATATGTCCCAGGCTGGCTTTGACTCTGATTCAGAGTTCTACCTCCTGAATACAGAATTATAGACATATGCCACCATACTTGGTTAGTTTTGTTTTTGAGACAGGTTCTGACTTGGTAGCACAGGCTGGCCTAAAATTCATGATACACTTAATATATCTAGTTTCAAAGATATGACAATCCTCCTGCCTCAGCCTCTCAAGTATAGGTAACAGGCAGGACACTTGCCTGGTTCATTTAGGTTTTTAAATAAAAATATAGATTTACTTTGATAATGGCAATGGTAAAATACAGACTACTATTGAATTAAATTAAAAATATGTTCAAATTTCATCCTTTTTTTAATTTAAATTTGGTTTTCTGAGATAAGGTTCCTCTGTATAGCTCTGGCTGTTCTAGAACTCACTCATTAGACCAGAGTATCTCTCAGACTCAGAGACACTCAACTCAGGGATCCACTTGCCTCTGCCTCCTGAAGGCTGGGATGAAAGGCATTCGCCACCACGGCCTGGCCCACATTCCATCCTTCTAAAAGATTTACACAACAGAGACTGGCTTCAGCACTAGGCTTTGTCTAATATTTTAGATACCTTTTCTTGTTTGTTTTTAAAATGAGGTCTCTCTATATAGCTCTGGCTGGCCTGGAACTTACTATGTAGCCCAGGCTGGCCTCAAACTCATTGATCTACCTGCCTATCTCCGAAGCGCTGGATTAAAGCCATGTGCTACTACATCCAGCCTAAATCTTCTCCATAACTGTAATAATTCAATGTATAAATTTTTTCATTTGAGTTAAAATATCCAATAAAGAATATAGACACAGAATATATAACAACTCATGGGACTGGATTGGGGGTTATAGCTCAGTGGTAGAACAGTGGTCCTGATGTGCAAGGTCTCTGAATTGGACCTCTCTGGAAATAGATTGGGGGAAGCAAATAATCGAATATTAAACCAGGCAAAGAAGGGAGATGGGGGAATCTTTAGGAAGTCCTAGAGACCTAAGATGTAGGAGGCTCCCAGGAGTCAACATGAATGATCCTAACTGAGATGCCTAACAGTGGAGACATGGATCCTGAAAAGGCCACCTCTTGCACTCAGGCAGGACCCCGGTGGAGGGATAAGGACACCAACTCATCCACAAAACCTTCAACCCAAAATGTGTCCTGTCTAAAAGAAACGCCGGAACAAAGATGGAACAGAGACTGAAGGAAGCGCTAACAATAGTTGGCCCAACCTGAAACTCATCACCTGGGCAAGTACCTATCCCTGACATTATTAATGATACTCTGTTACGCCTGCAGACAGAAGCTTAGCATAACTGTTCTCTGAGAGGCTCTAACCAGCAGCTGACCGAAATAGACACAGATACTCACAGCTAAACATTGGACTGAGGTTGAAGATTCTTATGGGAGAGTTGGGGGAAGGATTGAAGGAACTAAAATGGATGGGAACCCCACAGGAGGACCAACAGAATAAACTAACCTGACCTCTGGGAGCTCTCAGAGACTGAAACACCAACCAAAAACCACACACGGGCTGGACTGAGGCCCCTAGCACTTACTTAGCAGATATGCAGCTCAGTCTCCATGTGGGTCCCCCAACAACCAGAGTGGAGCCTCCCTAAAGCTGTAGCCTGTCTGTGGTATCAGTTCCCCAGCAGGGCTGCCTTGTCTGGCCTCAGTGGGAAAGGATGCACCTAATCTGTCAGAGACTTGATATGGCAGGGTGGGGGGATACCCACATGGCCCCACCCTCTAAGAGGAGAAGGGGGCTGGCTCTGAGAGAGAGTGACTGTAAGTGGAGCAGCGTTTGAGATTTTAATAAATAAACATTTTTTTAAAAGGCAAAGAAGGAAAAAAAGAATAATTTTTTTACAAAGGCAAAGAAGAAAATGGACGAAAAATTTAGATATATATTTCTCCAAAGAAGATACACAAATGACTAATAAACACAGGAAAGCCATTCAATATTACTAAACATGAGGAAAATGCAAATAACCAGAATAAAACATTGTTTCCTACTTATAAGAAAAGCTATAATTTAAAAAGGTTGGGACTAACAATTATTAGTGGAGACAGAAATACTGGAACCCTCATACACTGCTGGTGTATTGCTAGGGTTTTTTAAAATGGTATAGCCACTTTGGAATACAGTCGACAGCTCTTTTGAAGTTAAAGATAAAATTAACATTTTTGAGATCTATATGTGCATATCCCAAACTGAAAACATCTGTCTACATAAAAACGTAGCCAAGACCTGGAAAGATGAGCAGTTCAGAACATAGTCCACTCTTTCAGAGGACCCAAGTTTGGCTCCAGAACCCATGTCATGTGGCTTTCAACATCCTCTAACTGTAGTTCTAGGAGACATGATGCTTCTGGCCTCTGCAGGCTTCTGCACACATGTGTACCATGCAGCCCTTCCCCTTGAATCCACATAATTTTAAAAAATTAAAACAAAAACTTAGTTGGGTTAGTGTTACATGCCTGGACTCCTAGGATTTGAGTGGTAAAGATAGAAAGATAAGGGCTTCAAGGTCATATTCAATAATGAACTTGGGGTCATCATGGGCTATGAGGCACTGATATCTTCCTAAACTAATTAATTTATACAGGATGTGAGAGGTAGCTCAGTAGTACAGCACTTGCCTAGCTTGAATAAAACTCTGGCTTTGATCTATAGCTCTACAAAACAAAAAGCAAACCCAACCAACAACTGAACAAACAAACAAACGAGAAGAAAATACTTGCACAGAAATACTCATAGTAGCATCATTTTTAACAACTAGAAATATGGAAATGACCCAAACATCTAACCACTGATACACAGGCAAACTGTGACACATCTCACTCTATAGCCCTTGCTGTTTTTGAGCTCAGAGATCTGTCTTTATCTGCCTTAAGAATGCTAGAATTAAAAGCATGCACCACCATGACTAGCCAGATACTTATTATAGTAATAGTTAAATAGCCTCAACTGCCAAGAAAATTGAGTGTGTATGTGTGTGTGTTTGTGTGTGTGTGTAAGTTATCATTGTGGGATTATATAGATATATTCAAAAGAGCTCATGATGGAAAAGTAAAAACTGCTTTAATGAACAATATTCACATCTTATATATAAGTCAATGCACAGGCTGGAGAAGTGGCTCAGTGGTTAAGAGCACTGACTGAACCTGGGTTCAATTCCCAGCACCCACATGGTAACTCACAACCATCTGTAACTCCAGAGGATCAGATATCCTCTTCTGGATTCCACAGGCACCAAGCATGCACACAGTGCATAAATATACATGCAGGCAAATACCCATATATATAAAGTAAAATTTAAAATCTTTTTGTTTAAAGATTTATTTATTCTATGTATTTGAGTACACTGTCAGTGTCTTCTGACACACGAGAAGAGGGTGTTGGATTACAAGAGAGCCATTACATATGGCTGTGAACCACCATGTGGTTGCTGGGAATTGAACTCAGGTCTTCTGGAAGAGCAGTCAGTGATTTTAACCACTGAGCTATCATCTCTCCAGCCCCAAAATTTAAAATCTTAAAAATGAAAAAATTTTCACTTAATAAGAATAAAAATTCAACAAAGACGTTAATGGAAGTTATTTCTGATTATTAAAATTATTTGTAATTTTCAAGTTTTTCTTAATGCTTTAAAACACTTTGAATCAAGGCCAGCCTGGAGAGAAAAAGAGAGGGAAGGTGGGGGAAAGGGCGAGAGAGAGGAAAGAGAGAGAGAGAAAGGAAGAAAGAGAAGGATCAATTTAAGCCAAATGTGGTAGTTTAAACCTTAAATTCAAGGCTAGTTGAGACTAGATGAAACTGTTGCTTAAAGATTTTGCATTATGTTTATGTCTGTGTGTAGGTATATGCACATGAGAGCAGATGCCCTTGGGAGGCCAAAAGAGGATGTTGGACACCCCTGACCCCAGCTTTCAAACTAGAGTAGCAAACACTCTTAACCTCTGAGCCACCTCTCCAGCTCCTGCTGTTGTTTAAACAAAACAGAACAAAACAAAACAAAACTAGCAAACAAACAAATAAACCCAACTCCCCTGCCACCCACCCCTCCAAAAAAGGGAGGAGATGTGAATTCACAGAAGATACAGTATGTCTATGAAGGCATAAAGGGGCACAATCATTATTACAAATAATTCTTTCATTGGAAACATGCCTAAAATACCCTTCACCTACAGCCTGCTTACCCCTTTTTGATGGAGTTCAGAAACTGCTGACTTGCACCATCAGAGTAACTTCTAAAATCATCATTGACAGTGAATCCATTTTTCCACAATTTTATATTTACATCTACCTACAAGACAGTACAGAAAGGAATGCAGTGTTAGTAAAAGTGAACTCTTTCCTAGCATTGTGGTTTTCCAAATTGGTGTGTGTGTGTGTGTGTGTGTGTGTCTAATTGGCTTAGTAGTTAGAGCACTTGTTGACTTTAGAAAGGCCCTGGTTTGGTTCCTGGAACCTGCACGGTGGTCCCCAAACATCCATAGCAGTAGTCCCTGGATAACTGATACTCTGTGAGCAGCAGACACACATGTACACATTCATACAAAACACCCAGACACATAAAGTAAATCTAACAGAAAACAAAACATTTGGCGTATGTATGTTTATAGGTCAGAGAGCAGCTATGGGAATCAGCACTCTCCTACCACCTGGGTCTCAGACCGGTGGGCCTGGCGGCAGGTGCTCTTACTCAGTGAGCCATCTCTCACCACTCTCCACTCTTCTTTTCTGAGACAGGATCTCTTACTGAACCTGGAGTTCAGCAATTCAGCTAGACAACTGGCCGTCAACCCAAAAGGATCCTGTTGTGTCTCTGCCTCTCCAGCCCTGGACATGAGTCTTGTGGCTTTAGGTTTGCATGGCCACCACTCTCTAACAGCCATCTCCCCAGCTTCCTCCCATCCTGAGTATTCTAGCCTTGAACTTACTACATAGCTGAGGATAGCTTGTCACTGCCAGTCCTCCTGACTCTCCAACTCCCAAGTGCAGGAACCACAGAGCAGATCACCTTGCCCAGTTTAGGTTGTGTTGGTGTCGACTGAACGCAAAGCTTTGTTCACTATGTAAGCATTTTACCAGCTGAGCTACATCCATCCATCATAGATACTCTTAACTGAAAGTAACACTTACTTGGTTTGTAAATTCAAGCAAGTGATACAACAATTTGAAGTCAGTTTGTTGTGGCTGCTTGATTCCTGCTCAGATGCCAAAAGCTTTACCTACCATTGCTTTTCTAGCACCTGTGCGAATTTAACATAATGAAAATGGTACAAAATAGTTTTCCTATTACAAAATTCGTTTTGACTTCAGGGATCCTCCTAGAGACCAATAAGTAACAGGTATTTACCTGTCTCTTCTGTTCAGTGGGGGACAAGCATTTGGCACCAGTCTTCTCTGCTTCCTCAAAAAGGCTGTCAACAAAATATTCACAGTCCTTTTGTTGATTATCACTGAGGGGCTGATTGTCAGGAGGTCCTGTTTCACAAACCCTAAGAAAAAAGTAAAATAAAATTAAGTGTTGTTACGTCTAAATAAATATGTGAATAAATCTTTGGGGAGGGCTAACATTTTGCTGTGTATAGTGTCTTTGCATTTTAGGACATCTAGCAGGCCATACAGTATTGATATCAAGAACAGTGTGGAAAGGCACAAATGAAACAAAATGTAGAGTTATACATATGTATGAAGATGCCATGATAAACTCATGACTTTGTAACTTAAAAATTAATTTAAAAGCCTCCCAAACTAGCTGTCCATTATTACATTACTTATGTGCATGGGTGTGTATATATGTGTTCATGTGGGAAAGTACTTGTGGAAGTCGGAGAACAACTTGTGAGAATTATAGGAATTGGTTTACTCTTTCTACCACGTGTGTCCCCAGCTCAAAGTCAGCCTGTTACTCTTGGCAACAAGGGAGATATCACATTTACCTCAGAATTTAAACAAGAGTTTTTTTAAAGAGGTCAATAGGAGGTTAGAAAGATGGCTCATAGGTTAAGCATATATACTGCTTTTATAAAGGACCTGAGCTTGGTTCCCAGCACCTACAAGTGCCAGCTCACAAGTGCTGTTAACTAAAGCTCTGAATTTGATCCCCACAACCCAGGCGTGCAGGGATGTGACAGCGAATCCCAGCACTCAAGGCAGAGACAAGCAGGTTTCTGTGAGTTCCAGGTCAGCCTGGTGTACAAAGGAGTTCCAGGCTTACCAGGGTTACACAGTTGAGACTCTAGCTCAGCACATAAACAAACAGATGGCAGGTGTTCTAGCTGATGAGATGGTTCATACCCACGGTAACGCTCTAAGTTAGAGTCTTATTACTTCCCCAGGTCATTCCTATGTATACTATTAAAACTATTGTTATTATAATACCTCCCCAAAACAATGGCATGATAGATACTTCTCACATGAAAATAGTTATACTCCAAAATGATATTATATGATACTAATGACTTTTTTCTTTAATCAATATAGCTATGTAGCAGTACATCATATTGTCGAAAAGTCCATGCTTTGTGGTTCATGTTTAGGTACCTTTATTTAATTACAGTAAGAAAAACTAATTCTCACAAAGAAACTTAAATTTATATGACTTGGTTTTCTTCTCTCTAAGGTGCAGATACTGGGTTGGGATGTAGCTTCGTTGATAGAGTACTTGCTTAGCATTCACAAAGCCCTGGGTTCAATCTTCAGTACTACATAAACCTGTCATGGTGGTACATGACTATAATCCCAGTACTTTGATAGTAAAGACAGGAAGATCAGAATTTCAGGGCAATCCTTGGGTACATATGTTCAAGGATAGCCAGGGCTATTGTGAGAGTGTCTCAAAAAATAAGCCAAGATGCAGATGCCACCACAAATGGCCCTGAAGATTAAATGAAAAAGACAATAAAGCTGGAAGTGGTGGCGTCCACCTTTAATCCCAGAGGATCTCTATGAGTTTCAGGCCAGCTTGGACAACAGAGCAAGTTCCTGGGCCAGAGAGATCCTGTATTGAAAACCAACCCGTAGGCATAATATTTTTGTGCACTGTGTAAAGGTTATCTTTGTGTTATTCAAATGCTGAGTTCTCTGCTCTCATATCTGATTTCAATCCTGGCAAGGCTTTGTTACGTTTATTCTTAGACACTCAAATCTCAAGTTTGTAATCACCCAATGGCTGAGCAGAAGAGAGACTAGGGCAGGATCTACCAGCCAGGAGGCTGGGGTGGGGGTGGAGGATGGAGAGGGACAGGGAGGAGAGGGGGAGGGAAGAGAGAGGGAGAAGGAAGAGAGAGGGAGAGGGAAGAGAGGGGGGAGGGAGAGGGAGAGGGAGAGGGAGAGATACTGAGATTGGCCATGGGGAGAAAGAAAGAGTTCTTAAGAGTTCACCTGGAAGCCGGGAAGTGGTGGCGCGCACCTTTAATCCCAGCATTTGGGAGGCAGAGGCAGGCCTCTGACTTCGAGAGTTCAAGGTCAGCCTGGTCTACAGAGTGAGTTCCAGAACAGCCAAGGCTACACAGAGAAACCCTGTCTCGAAAAAACAAACAAACAAACAAAAAAAGAGTTCAGCTGGACAGCTGGACAATGAAAGCCCTAATAGCAACTATTACTTGGGAGCATGGCTGGGAGTAGCCAGATTAGCTTAGATTTTACTGCCCAGGTATTGAGGTGATGCCTAAAATAAACCTTGGTAGCTCTGTGTAGTTATTTGGGACTAGCAAAGGTAAAGAAGTGCAGCAGTTCGATTAATTCACTTTTTATGTTTATATTAAAATTAATTCATTCTATACCAAGCAAACAAAAGTTGTAAGAAAACCTCAATAAACCAAATAAGAACCTCAATGAAAAGCACTGTAAATAGGTAAGATGAGGCCAAAGGAAAAAATATCAGGGATTGAAGACCAGGCTAAAGGATTATAGTTAGCGTTCAGTAAGTTGGCTTAGCCGAAAAAATACATACTGGGTAAGTTTGAGTTCAATCCCCAGAACCATACAATCATGGAAGAAAGGATCTGACTCCATGAAGTTATCTTCTGACATCCACACATGCATGTAGACATACATACGAATATATGTATGTATATACACACAAATAATAATAATAACAGTAACAGTAGTGATGCATTTTATTCAGTAGCAGTTTGTAAAAATACAATCATAGCCTGGCCTGGTACTGTAGTATCCCCAGCTGCTTAGCAGGCTGGGGCAAATTTGCAAATTCAATGAATGTGTGAGTTACAGAGTGAAAGGTTAACCTGAACAATTCAGTGATGCCCTGCCTCAAAAAAAAAAAAAAAAAAAAGATCTGGGAACATAGCTCAGTGGCAGGGTGCCAGCTTTGTATATGTCAGGTGCTAGGTTCAATCCCTACAAAAGAAAGGAAAAGAAATTAAAGAGAAAAAGTAACCATGATTATAAGAAGGAAGACCTCTAGGTACAGTTAAAGGAACAAAGTTTACTACAACTATTCAGTGCAGCTATAAATAAAAACAAACCACTCTCAAAATGTATCACTATCACCAACTTGTGGAAGTGGCCATGGATAGTAAAAGCTGCTTTACTAGTTCTGCCAGTGACAAGCAAGAAAACCAGAAAAAAATAACAAAGGCATTAACAAAATCATTGCTTGAGTTAACTTACCATTCTTCTTTTATACTGTCCAGATTGTCTACTTCTTTCATTCTCTTTCTGCTACTGAAAAAGTTTAAAAAGACAAAGTTTTCAATAGTATCAAAAAAAAACCTTGAATTGACCAAATTCAACATGATCATTTTTATCTAAAACAGAACAAAACAAAAAGCCCAACAGGGTGTGGTGGTCCGTGCCTACAATCCCAGCACCTGGGAATCAGAAAGGATGAGCCGGTGTTCAATGTCATCTTCAGCTATATTGCTAAAGACAAACAGGGCCTTGAGAAAGACTGTTTCAAAAGATAAGCAGAGGCAGGCCGATCTCAAGTTCTAGGCCAACTGGGACCACACAGTGAGACACTGTTTCCAAACCAAACCAAACCAAACCCAAAAGGACACAGGCGGGAGGGGCTTCTCAGTGATTAAGATAACTAATTGTTTTTACAGAGGACTGAGATTAGATTCTTAGCACTCACTTAGCATCTCACAACCATCCATAACACTAATAACAGAGTTACACCCTAATTTCTGAGGGCATCTGGCACATGCATGGTGTATAGACAGGCATACTCGTGAAAAAAACATTCATTTATTTTTGAAAAAAAGAAATCCTAAAAAGACACCAACAATAATATTTTAAAGGGATATATAAATATGTGTGTGTCTATATATTTGGCTTCCTGAGGTTCTTTTTCTGTCTGCTTTATGTGTTTCCTCACACCTTCCCCCTACTAAACACCTTTAACTACTAAAAATAATAATACTATGTGGGACTGCGTAAGGGTATCCTGGATCATGGTTGAGCAGGTGCCTAGAACCTCGAGATTCTCCGTGGAATTCTGCGTGAGAACCGGCAGGAGTTCGGTCCCCCCCATCATCCAGGATCCTGAAAAGCAGTCACATCTCCATAGAGTCACATAGGCCAGGCTATAGGCCTCAGGCCCTAGGGATTTACATACTAATGAAGGCCAGAGGGCAGAGCAAATTAAACATGCCTCCCCCAAATCCTCCCCCAATCCTCCCCCTTTCTCCCTCCCTATATAACTCGGGACTGCCCTGAGTTTTTGGGGGGTACGCCTAGGTCCATCTATTATCCACCATGACAATAAACCTTTTTGGAACTAAGGACTTCCTCGTGTTACTGGGGCCTGCCGCCGCCAAGGCCCTCAGGTCGCTGGAACTATAGGATCTTCTTCCCTAATGTGGGAAGCGCCGTGCTGGCGGCCTTTTTAAATTTTCCCCACAATACAATTTTGAAGGGTGTTTCGGGTATGTGTGCTGTGTACACACATGAAAGGCAGGCATGTGGTGGCCAGAGGCCAATGTCAGGTGTCTTTCTAGCTCATTTCCCACTGTATCTGTGTATGTGCAGGTATGTATGCATGCATGTGGAGGTCAGAGGGCATTTTCAGGTGATTTCTCCTCAGATACCATCCTCCTTATTCTTTCAGGTAGAGTGTCTCCCAGGAACCTGGGGCTCATTGACTCAGCTAGATTGGCAGAGTGGTGAACCCCAGAGATCTACTTGTCTGTTCCTTCAGCACTGAGATTATAGGTGTTGTCTACCACCACGTCTAACTTTATGTGGATGCCGGTGGTCCAGGTTCAGGTCCTCATGCTTGCCCAAGGACTGCACTTTATTCACTAAGCCATTCTGCAGCTTTTTCTGCAGGTTTTTCATGTCTGTTTCTTTTCCTGAGACTAGGTCCCTCTGTGTAGCCCATGATGGCCTGGAATGATCGTTCCAAAGACCCTGATCCCCATTCCTATCTTTATTCAACCTGCTGTCAGAGTAACCGTTCTGAAATATAAATCTGATTTTTGGACTTCCCTACTAAAAATCCCTCTATGATTCCCAAGCACTGCTGTTAGAATAAGATCCAAATCCTGCTGGGCGGTGGTGGCACACGCCTTTAATCCCAGCACTTGGGAGGCAGAGGCAGGCGGATTTCTGAGTTCGAGGCCAGCCTGGTCTACAGAGTGAGTTCCAGGACAGCCAGGGCTAACCCTGTCTCGAAAAACCAAAAAAGATCCAAATCCTTTGAGCGATATGACAGGGGAACTAATATAGTTCTTCACATTTTTCCATAGCTCCAACTAATAGGTTGTAATAAAAGTATGTTTCCTTAATTGTACCCTAGAGGTCTTCATTGTTACGATTATTACGACTACTGCTGAAATAGTCATATAATTATTATTTCAGCTACCTCGTTTATTTATCATTATACAGCTATTGCATGTATTTACTTTATGCAATAAAAACAGAAAAATAATAATACAGGTATCATGTCCAACAGGCATCTCATTTGCACCCACAAAAGGGCAGGCCCACTAACTGGGTCCAAAATTGAGTCTAGATCCAGCTCAGCCAGGGCAATAGGAGGATTTCTGGAGGTTAGATAAAAACCAGCATTTCTCAGGAACATGTGAAACTGGTTCCTATCTGCCAAAAGGAATCATTTCCCTTGCCTCTGACAGAAGGGACATACGACTCCATTGACATATCCTGTGGCTGCATATCAAAGCCCATGAAGACCTCCAGGCTCCCTCAGTCCCTCTCCTCTTGCTCTCTAGCTATATGGTATTCTATTCTCCCTTGTCTTATTGTCCCATGTCTGTTTCTCTTTCTCTCAGCTCTGGATTCTTTCACACACACCTCTAGATACCTTCTAGATACAGTCCCCTTAACCATGCCATGGAGTAGTCATTTCAGTGGTTTCGTTTCTGTGCCTCCTTGCATACAATAATAGGCATTAACAAAGAAACTCAACCCTTGAGTTAATTTTGTTTCTCTATAGTAGTTCTGAGAAAGGAAAAGACTGTTCCTAAAGTCACAACATTACATAAAAAGGTGACATGTTTTGTCTGGACCTGACTTACTCCGCCACTCAGTCCTCTTCTGTTCTCCATACTCCAGATACTGTGAGCTTTACGCTCTTGAAAACCTTCTCTTATCCTCTGTGACATCTATTTCCTTTGCATGGACCCTTCCCTCTTTTAGAAGTCAATCTTCACCTAACTCCTATTTGTGGGGAAAATTTAAAAAGGCTGCCAGCACGGCGCGTCCCACATTAGGGAAGAAGATCCTATGGTTCCAGCGACCTGAGGGCCTTGGCGGCGGCAGGCCCCAGTAACACGAGGAAGTCCTTAGTTCCAAAAAGGTTTATTGTCATGGTGGATAATAGATGGATCTAGGCGTACCCCCCAAAAACTCTGGGCAGTCTCGAGTTATATAGGAAGGGAGAAAGGGGGAGGATTGGGGGAGGATCTGGGGGAGGCATGTTTAATTTGCTCTGCCCTCTGGCCTTCATTAGTAAGTAAATCCCTAGAGCCTGAGGCCTATAGCCTGGCCTATGTGACTCTATGGAGATGTGACTGCTTTTCAGGATCCTGGATGATGGGAGGGACCGAACTCCTGCTGGTTCTCACGCAGAATTCCACGGAGAATCTGGGGGTCCAAGGCGCCTGCTCAACCAGGACCCAGGATACCTTTACGCAGTAAAATCTCAGCTCAAAGATTACTTTTCTACAGAAACTTTTATTAACACCCTCTCACAAATACCATATATATACATATATATACATATATATATTTAGTTTTTCGAGACAGGGTTTCTCTGTGTAGCCCTGGCTGTCCTGGAACTCACTCTGTAGACCAGGCTGGCCTTGAACTCAGAAATCCACCTGCCTCTGCCTCCCAAGTGCTGGGATTAAAGGCTAAAGGTGTGTGCCACCACCGCCCGGCAAATACCTTATATTTTATTTCTTCCTCTTAGTTTCTATCTTGATTTACCAGCATTTATTTCTGTGTTTAATAATTCTTAACCTAATTGTACTATATAATCTAAACGAAGAATCAATAATTGCCATCATTTCTTAGTACTTAGTCCCTCCCTCTCC
>NW_021604770.1:68798-95063 GCF_004785775.1 Grammomys surdaster
TCTTATATAGATTGGGCTGGCCTGGAAAGAGATCTGTCAGCCTCTGCCTTCTGAATGCTGGGATTAAAGGTATGAATCATAAACCCCAGTTGTACATACTTTTAAAAACTGAATAACAATCCGGGTGGTGGTGGCGCACGCCTTTAGCCTTTAATCCCAGCATTTGGGAGGCAGAGGCAGACGGATTTCTGAGTTCAAGGCTAGCCAGGTCTACAGAGTGAGCTCCAGGACAGCCAGGGCTACACAGAGAAACCCTGTCTCGAAAAACCAAAAAACCCAAAAAAAAAAAACAAAGCAAAACTGAAGAACATTAAGGCATTGACTAATTCTCCCAAGCATTATTGTAGAATGCTGTACTCCAAGCTTAACAGTCATTATCACTTTTATTTGAGCAGCTATGACTTGCAAAAGACCTTTAAGATCACGCCTGTTGACATTTCTTTATAGAACAAGAGGGTGGGAAGGGTCATTAGACCCTCCCCTGAAATCACTAGCCCTCCCTCCTTCATTTACTAGCCAGTTGAATATAATGCTGACAAGCTATGCTTGGTGCCCCTTTTAGTTCTAGGATTTATGGAGTGTGGAAGATTAAATGAAGAAAGGTAGAGTGGGGGAACTCAGTGATGATGCTGCCCGCTTTGGGGTCACTTATATTCCTGTAAGTAACCTGTCATCCATGGTCTATAAGTAAACCAAATAAATTCAAGCGAAGCTGGACTCTGAGGGAGTCTTCGGTCTGTCAATGGTGCTCTGCTAGGGTGAGTGGACACTTGTGTGTTCCTCCACAGTAAAAGTTCAATTAACGTATTCACGTAGGACTGGAGTGTAACTCAGTGGTAGAGGACACATTCAAGCTTATGAAAAAGACCTGGGTTTAAGCCCCCAAAAGGCACGTGCGGGGGTGGGGAAGGAATTAAATGCTCGAGGAGCTGGAGATATATCTCATTGATTGAAAGCAATGGCTGCTCTGCCAGAGAACCTGGGTTCAATGCCTAGTTCCCATATGGTGGCTCACAATCATCAGTAACTTTAGTTTTAAGAGATGACGCCCTCTTCTGGCTTCCACAGGTACCAGGCACAAAAATGGTGCACAGATATGCATACAGACAAAAAGTTGGCCACATACAGTAAATAACATTTCTTAAGAGTAAGTGCTCGTGGGGCAGTGGTGGCGCACGTCTTTAATCCAGCACTTGGGAGGCAGAGGCAGGCGGGATTTCAAGGCCAGCCTGGTCTACACAGTGAGTTCCAGGACAGCCAGAGCTATACAGAGAAACCCTGTCTCGAAAAACCAAAAAAAAAAAAAAAGTAAGTGCTCAAGTAGTAACTGCTATCTATAGTTTTCCTCCCAGTACTCTGTACTCGAGTGGCCTTTCCTACCTGAACACATTCTGACGTTTGCATTTCACCAGTACCTAGCACTACCGTCAATATTATCACACCAGTATTCCCTGTATTAACATCAAGACGACTCAGGAGATGAATCACGCCAATTATACCAGCGCACTCCGGAGTGTGAGAATCCCAAGTTCAAGTCTGGGACTTGATAACGACAACAACAAAAACAAAACCGAGTCAACACAGAGAATCGGTTCCCTATTTTTCATCTCAAACAACATAGAAACGAACAAACATTGGAAGCCACTGTAACGTTCATTTTTGCTGAGAAGTAATAAACTTTTATCACCACAAGTTTGGAAAAAGGGGGGAAAAGATACTACAAGAAAAAAAAAGTCAATTAGGAAAACAGTGAACATCATCTTTCCAAAGTATCAGTTAAAGGCAGTTAAGGAAGGCTAGCGAAGTCAATTACGAAACGTTCGGCGAACCAGTCATTCCGTATTTCTCGAGTGCGCTTTTCGCAGCCTTCGCCTTTGGAAATGGAGATGTCGCGACAGCACCTAACTCGAAGTTTCTGGGCGCCTTCAGAGAAAGAAGCGCGATGCCCTTCTACCGAGTTCCGAGCCCCACGGCCAGCAGAGCTGGGAACTGCAGGTCCGCATTTATCTGGGCCGGGCTGGGGCCGGATGGAGGCCTCGGTCTGCCAGCGTCCTTCCCCGGCCGCAGTCGCGCGGGCCAGAAGCCCCAGGTGCCGACTCACTTCGGCCCAGACACGTCGCGTCCCCGGGAAACGCCCGCCCGATCCCTCACCGGCCAAACGCGCTGCGGAGCCAGGAGACTCACCTCAGGGCACGGCCCTGCGGCCTAGTCCTCGGTCCCCGGGGGCCCGCAAGCGCCACCGCTGCCGCCGCTGGGCTGAAGCCTCTCAGCCCCGGAGCTCCGGGTAACCCTCCCGGGAGCAGCGGCCTCGCCGCCCAGACCTGACCCTCCTCCCGTAGGCCGCCCGGCGCGCGCCGGGGACGGCTGCGGGCGGCTCCGAGGAGCGCGCCTGACTGACGGGAACGCGCCGGGGGGGTCGGCTCCGCGCGGCTCCGAGGAGCGCGCCTGGCTGACGGGAGCGCGCCGGGGTCGGCTCCGCGCGGCTCCGAGGAGCGCGCCTGGTTGCCGGGGACGCGCCAGGGTCGGCTCCGAGGAGCGCGCCTGGCTGACGGGAGCGCGCCGGAGTCGGCTCCGCGCGGCTCCGAGGAGCGCGCCTGACTGACGGGAGCGCGCCGGGGTCGGCTCCGCGGGCTCTGAGGAGCGCGCCTGGCTGAAACTGGAGGGCGCCTGGGGCGGGCCTTCCTGCGGTGGGTTTTCTCCGGCTGCTGCAAGGCACGCACTAATGGCGGCAGCCTTTTTGCTGCAGCCCGCGCTGCTGCTTGTTGCTTCCTTAGGAGGAGCGGAAAATGCCAGGAGCTAGGTGGCCGTTCACCTGACAATCTAGCGTCTACCTATTTCTTTCTATGCCTCCCGTGCTCTTCCTTGGAGAGATTCTTCTGCATCCTGTCAGTGAACTTCACCTGAGCCCTATCATCTGAAGAGTGACTGTTAAAAGAAACCCGCCCGCCCTTTGCGTTCTTAGAAATGCTTTCTACAAAGACCACTTTCTTCTATAGGATTTATTTCCTTGTGTATATATTTGGGGGATCGGGGGTTGAGACAGGGTTTCTTTGTGTACCCTGGCTGTCCTGGAACTCATGCTGCAGACCAGGCAGGCTTGGAACTTAAGAGAATCTCCTGCTTCTGCCTCTGAAGTTGGCTTCCTATAAGATTTAGATTTGACTTATACGAAAAGCAAGGTCAGGCGTATACTCTCTAAATACTCGGTCTTTGTCCTATAAATGATTTGCAGAACTGCTTGTAATCACTATGTGGTCAAAATATCAGCTGCTCTCGAAAGACCTGTTATACTATTTAACTAACTTAAAATTCTTCTTTCACTCTGACATACCATTTTTAGTGCAGCATATCTTCTCCAGGTTCCCACACTTTCATACCCTCAGCCTGAGCCAGGAAGCATCCCTTCCCCCTTTTGCCACTCTAGAAAGTACATTGATTTTGGAATAAACAAAATGTCTCTGATGTCCTGTGTGGTCCACTATCTCCTCTGTTGGTTGGTCCAATTTTCCTACACAGAGGTCTTTCTAGCCTTATCTATTTTTACCTATACAGAAAACACACATGCAGAAAGAAAGAGAGAAAGAGCTTATGTAGCTAGTCTAGGAAACTGTTGCAGATCGCATCGATTTTCCTCTATATAGTAGTCTCTTTTTCGTTGTTGTTTTTGTTTTTTCGTTTTTGTTTTTGTTTTCCGAGACAGGGTTTCTCTGTGTAGCTCTGGCTGTCCTGGAACTCACTCTGTAGACCAGGCTGGCCTTGAACTGAGAAATCCTCCTGCCTCTGCCTCCCAAGTGCTGTGATTAAAGGAGTGCACCACCACTGCCCGGCTTGTTTTTGTTTTTGAGACAAGGTCTGTGTAGCTTTGACTGTCCTGGAACTCACTAGGTAGACCAGCTAAAGGGATCTACCTGCCTCAGCCTCCTGAGTGCTAGGATTAAAGGTGTGTCCCACCTTGCCCAGGTACAATAGTCTCTTAAATTGAAATATAGAGTTGTTTTTGTTTGTTTTTGAGATGGAACTGTAGTTTTTTACCTGCTAAACAGATCTTGGTAATAAGCTGCAATCTTGCCTATTTTAAGTTTGCTTTTCTCTCTCACACTTTCACATTTGGCCTAAGGCAATGGATCATTACAATGGGCCATCCCTTCCCACCCATTGCAATAATCTTTCTACATAGAATCTAGATTTACACAGGGCGTGGTGGCAGACACTTTAATCCCAGCACTCCAGAAGCAGAGGAAGGCAGATCTGAGTTTGAGGACAGCCTACATAGTGAGTTCCAGGACAGCCAAGACCACACAGAGAAACCCTGTCTCAAAAAGACAAAACAAAAACAAAGAGTCTAGATTTACTTAAACTGGGATTTGCTTTTTACTTGACAGTTAGTGCCTAGAGTCAATTTTAGATTGGGCTTCACCTACCAACCATACCTACCCAGGTAAAAGCAATTTGGGATTCTTTTGAAGACCTACTGAGCGGCTCAGGGATCCAGTGGTGAGTTTAGCTCCTGATCTCCTGTCTATGGTTAAAGATGCATACCCACATCATCATGCGGGTTATAATATACATAATTTTATGTATATGTTACATAGAATAATTGTTATGTGTATATGTGTTATATATTTAATAATTGTTAGTCTGGGGCATTCTCTACAGGGAACATTTAGTTTGATGCAGCCCATATATATATATATATGTATATGTGTGTGTATACACTTATTTTGAGATTGCTTTAAAAGTTGTGTATGTATATGATGCATGGGTGTTTTGCCTGCTTTAGTGTCTGTATACTACCGTCTCAGATGGTCCTGTGTCAGTCTGTCAAATGTTAGCATCATAAGCAAATGCCTCTTGATCCATACACGTCTTTGATCCTTCTATGAGCATCTAATATTTCGTCCTTTTATCCCTAGCCTAGTCCTATTATAGGGTTTGTTCTAATACCAATATAAAGACTCTTTCCCATGTCAAAAGTTGACTTACCAGCCAGGTGTAGTGGCATATGCTTAGAACCCTAGCATTGAAAGGGTGCAAAAGCATGTAAGTTTAAGATCAGCCTGGTCACTTGGAGATGCCCCCAAGTGAGACACTGAGATGCAGATCAATGCAAAAGCAAGAGGTTTATTGTCAGGGGTAGGGGTCAACCTTCAATTAGTCCCTCAAGGCAAGTGATTAGAAGGCAATCCCAAATGGCTATTACTAGAAGTTTTTAAATTTTGGGGGGGCACGGGTTACATCAGCAAGATTACAGTTCAAACTTATTGGCTAAGCATATTGACCTTTAAATCTATTGGGTAGTAAGTATGACACACATTTGAACTCTACCTGGGACTTTCCAGAGGGTCAGGTGACTCAGTCAGTACGTTCTGCAGTTTTTCTGTGAGTTTTTACTCAAGAATGTTCCTGCGGGTGGAGAATGGAACTTGGCCTAGCCTTGACCCCAGATGGGAGGGGGAGGCTGTAAGGAGGGTGTGGGACTGGAAAAAGCCCTTAGGGTCCCTCAGACTCTGTGGTGAGACCCTGTCTTAACCAAGAAAAATCAACTGCCCATAGCTCTATAGGTTAATTTCTGTACTTTTCTTTTTTTGGTATTTTAGACAGGGTTTCATTTAACAAAAGCTAGCCTTGAAGTTTATTTGATCTTCCTGCCTCTAGGTCCTGAGTGCTAGGTCTAGGCACTGCCCCACACCAGGTTTATGGAGTGCTGCCCATCAAACCCAGGCTTCCTGCATACCAGGCAAGCACTCCAGCACTCAGGTTGATCTTGGAACACTGGTGTATACTTCTTTTAGTTGACCTTTGAAACAGGTCAGGTTTGCCTCCTTTACCAAGGATGATCTTGAATTCCTTAGTCTTACTACGACGACCTTCCAAGATGGTGGGCTTGCAGGCATGTCCCACTGTACACAGCCTGGAGGTTTTGGGTCCAGGAAGTTTGAATCCTTCAGCTTTGGTGTTCTGTGAGGATTGTTTTGGCTATTCAGGGGCCTCTGCAAATCCATGCAAATTTAAAGCCGGGTTTCTTATTTCTGTTTAAAATTTGGTTTTGTATCCACTAAGCTGTTGCTCTGCCCAGTGTACAATTTTGCCAGTACCATTTACTTCAGAAAATTTTATTTCTTTGTTGAACATGATTGGGGCAAATTTATCATTGTGTATAATCTTTTCCATTAAGCTTCTGGATTTGGTTTGTTGGTGTTTTATTTTGTTTAAGAAATTTGCTTTAGTTGTTTGGTGGCACAGGCCTTTAATTCCAGCACATGGGAGAAAGAGGTAGACAGAGCTTTGGGTTTGAGACCAATGTGGTCTACAGAGCAAGTTCCAGGACAGCTATGGCTACACAGAGAAACCAGGTCTCAAAAAATAAACAAACCAATATAAAACAAAACAAGAAAAAAAGTTTGCTTTTTTTTTTTTTTAACAAGGAATATTCTATACTTCTTGTGAAGTTTTAATCTGGCTATGTTGTTAAAACAATGTTGTTCCCATAGAACAGATTAGAAAATATTTCTTCCTTTCTTATTTTTAAAAATTATGTGCACATGTGTGTCTGCCTATGTGAGTGCAGGGATCTGTGGAATCCAGATGAAGGCATCATATCCCCCAGCACTGGGGTCCAGGAGGTTTTTTTTTAATCCTTTTTGCTCTGGTGCTAGAACCTGAACTCAGGTCCTCTGCAAACTGTACAAGATTTTTCACCTCCCAGCCTCCTCCTGTGTTCTTTTTTCTGTGACAGGGTCTTGTTATGTAGTTTAGGCTGGCCTCAAATGGGAGATCCTCCTGTTTGATTATGGATTCAGTTTCTTGTTAGACTAGGTCCTGTAGTTTAGTCTCCTGATGCTGTGATAAAACAGACCAAAACCAGGCCACGGTCATCTCTGAAAGAAGTCAGGGCAGAACTCAGGCAGAAGCTGTGGATGAATTCTGCTTACTGGCTAGCTCTCTGGCTTACTCTTTGTAAGCTTTCCCACACAGTCCAGGCTTCCCGCACTGGGTTGGTCCCAACCACAAAGGGCTGAGTCAAGACAGTTCCTCAAGGACATAGCCGCAGGCCAATCTGCCCAAGGCAGAGCTTCAACTGAAGGTCTCTCAACTGGGCAACCCTAGGTTGTTTGAACTTGACAATAAAAACTAATCGGGTCTATTTACACTTTTTATTTTCTGTCTGCTACAGTTCTCCACTCCACAAACTGAGCTACATAGAAGGCTCCACTAGATTTCTAATTTTCTTTTGAATTGGCTTTGGAGGTTTGTGTGCTTTAATAATTTGTTCGTCTGTTATATATTTTTTTTGTACACAGTTGTTCACAGTATTGCCTTTTTTTTTCTTTTCTTGAGACGGGATCTCATAGCTCTCATGCTACCATCCCAAATGTGCTATGTAACCAAGGATGACTTTGAGTATCTGAACCTCCTGAGTCCACCTCCTAGGTGGTGAGCCTGCTTATGTGGTGCTAGAAAAGGAACCTGAGTCCTTTTGTATGCTAAGCAAACAGTCTACCACTTGAGTTGTATTCCAGACCTTCAGAGTTTTTTTTAAGAGTCAGAGGTTTCAGCCGGGCGGTGGTGGCAAACGCCTTTAATCCCAGCACTTGGGAGGCAGAGACAGGCGGATTTCTGAGTTTGAGGCCAGCCTGGTCTACACAGTGAGTTTCAGGACAGCCAGGGCTACACAGAGAAACCCTGTCTCGAGAGTCAGAGGTTTCTGGTGTTGCTCAGACCTGGGAACTATCCTGTCTCAGTTTATCTTATAGCTTGAACTACAGGGATAGGCCACCCTATCTAGGACTGAAATTTTAATTTTGCAAATTTAAGTCATTAGTGCCTAGTAAACACATGCAATGTTTCCCGTCGTAAATATTGCCTTGTAACTTAGTGTTTCTTCACGTGCATCAAGCTTAGACATAGTCTCTTAGCTGGCTTCTCATACTTACTAAATCAGGGTCATATCTTCACTGAGGAATTTCTCACAGCTTTGTAGTATGCTTTTCTACCATTGGAAATACCCATTTTTGAAGACATTGCCATTACTAATTTGTGTTGATTTGCTTTTCATCATATGGCAAACACGTAGGAAAATCAACTTAGGAGAGCAATGATTCATTTTGGCTCACGATCTCAAAGGTTCAGCCCATGGTCGCGTTAGCCGATTGCTGTGGGGCTGGGTGAGGCAGAACATCATGGCAGCAAGACTGTGTGGCAGACTGAAGCTGTTCCTGTCTTGGTGGAAGCACAGGGGGTAACAGGAAGGGGCCAAGATGTATCCTTCAAAGGCATGGCCCCCAGCAACCTCTTCTAACCAGCCCTTACTTTCTAGAGCTCTGCCTCCTCACAAAGTCCATCCAAATTGTAATCCAGTAGATTGAACCCTTGATTAGATCCTGGGGATTGCACACCAGCTTTTTTTTTTTTTTTTAAGGTATCATTTACACCTTTAATCCCAGCACTTGAGAGGCAGAAGCAGGCCTGTGCTTTTGAAGTGAATTTGAGGCCAGCCTGGTCTACAAAACAAGTTCTAGGACATCCAGGGAGAGCTACACAGAGAAACCCTGTCTCTCTCAACAAACCAAAAGAAAAAAAAATTTTTTATTTACATAATTTACTATCTTTTCTTTTATAGTATATTTTTATGTCTTTTATAAGAAATGTCTTCTTTTTTTCCTCCTGATTCTTCTTATCCTATGATGACAAAATTTTTGAGTTAAAAATTAACTGCTTTGTAACAGGAATAAAACATTCTAGCTATCCTGTATAAAAGACACACAATGCAGGTATTTTATTTATAACCGGTAAGCCTAGATTGGGCAGGTTTGGAGCTGTTCTAACTTATTTAGATAATATGTCCATAATGTCCCTTGTTACTTGGTGTCTTCCCTGGCCATATGCTCGTGGTCCATCTACTCTCCTGGCAGCTTCCTCCATCCTCTGTGCCGTTTCTTCTTCCTTTGGTCTTTCCTGAGACCTCTCACTTGATCCTGAAGTCCTACCTTTTTTCTTCTCCCGCCCAATAACATGCTCTACCCTTTTATTGACCACTTAAATTGGGGATCAAGGTTTATATAACACCACCTGGTGTACATGAGGAACTGCTTGTCAGAGGATCTGCTTGTCAGAGGGAAACAGATCTTTGGAACAAGTATTTAGCATAAGAATACAATGCAGCATCAGACCAATCCACTATGTTTCTGTTTCCTCCTTTTTGTCTAAATAAAAAGGCTCTTTCTCTTATAAATAATAAACAACATACAGTAGAAACAATTATGAACAATTATGAAAACTGTTAGACAAGAGTTACATTTTTAAAAGTCTACCAGTCTGCTTGTATTTGGCAACTCCAGAGGAAGTATTCTATTATCTATCCTATCCTGGTGAGTTTAGAGTTCTGTATCTAAATAATTTTCTATCCTAACTTGTATTATCATCCTAAAAACATTTTAGACCTAAAAAGATCTTCTCAAGGCCTAAACAACTTAAGCTTAATTATAACTATCTAGTCTTCAACCCCATCAGAGACTTGAGAAGGAAATATTATCTTAGTATGCAAGAAGCGCAGGCAAGCACTTCCAAAATCATAGAAATGACAGACAGTTGACTGTGTGGACAGCTATCCAGTATTCTCTATAATGTTGGAGCACCTATTTTTAGTCTTCAGGTCCAGAATATCTGACAAACCTTCTGTGAAGCAGGAATTATGAAGGATTTGCTTACCCTGTCTTGGCAGAGCTTGGCAGGCAGTGCTTCCCTGAGTCCCTTTGTTCTCTCTAGACAGCATTCTGTCTGCAGATGAAGTTAGCACATTTTCTTTGCCTTGTGACTAGCCTGCCACAAATGAAACCTCCAAATGGAGGTCCTTCAATGTTCATCATCTTCTTCCAAGTCAAATAGGTGCTTCCAGGAGCTGATATGTCTCAATGTCAAAAAAGCCTTAAATAAAAATGTCTTTAAATGCCATATTCTGTGAGTCTCTGAGGTTTTTGAAGACCATCTATTTATTTATAGCATATCTGAACAAGCAAATATTGCCAGCTACCTATTATCTGTTCAACCCAGGATGCTTATTTCTGTGATGCTCTAGCCTGACTGTCTGACTATTAATTTGTATTTATTAACCATCCCTAATCATTTGCAATAGCAGCTATTAAAAGGACTGGGACTAGCCGGGCAGTGGTGGCACACGCCTTTAACCCCAGCACTTGGGAGGCAGAGGCCAGCCTGGTCTACAGAGTGAGTTCTAGGATAGCCAGGGCTATGTAGAGAAACCCTGTCTCGAAAAAAAAAAAACCAAAACCAAAAAAAAAAAAAAAAAAAAAAGGGACTGGGAGTAAACCTTGTCCTTTTAAATGAGTCGAATAGGCATAATACCTATACAAGAGTTGAAACATACATACATTATGTTGGAACAAAATTAACCTTAAATTTTATATCACTATATAAATATTTATAACAATGAAAACCTTAAACATTATAGATAAGCAATGATCCATATCAGTGTAAAGAAAAATAACCTTGTTTGAGAATAGCAATAGGTCTAAGTTGAAGAATAGATTTATTAATCTACCCTTTTATGCTATTATTTCCATATGATAATTCTATATCGCCCCTTTTTTTCCCTCAACCTCCTTCCTTTTGTCTAAGAAAGAAGGAAGGATAGAGAAAAGGAAAAATAAAAATCCCTGAGTTGTCTAAGCTGTTTTGTTTCTTTCCTGCCAAGACCATAACTTTTTGTAACTATCCCCTTAAATGACAATGTATCTATAACTTATAAAATGACCAAAACCATCCACCCCAACTTAAGGGAATGGGATGATGGTCTTTTTGTAATTATTTCCTGCTGAAATAACTTGAAGAATTCCTTTTTGGGGGGCCCACAGGAAATTGGGAAAATGGTTAAATTAAAAGAAAGGTAGCTTTCAGTCTTTGGGTGAAAGCTTAGGCCTAAGTGAAGTTCGGACTGATTAGTCTGTAAGGCTAGACAAACTGAGAGCATCTGGCGACAGCAGCTTTTTTTTGTAGCTGTTGTGGAAACATGTCTTTTGAGGAAACAGCATTGAGGCAGTTTGAAGTAGGATCAGGAGTCTCAGTATCCCTGAATGTGGATCTTGTCAGAGCTGCTTTTTTGATGTCTGGTTGTTCCATTCTGTAAGATATAAACTTGTCTTGTTGATCTTGCCAGTCAATCTCTTTCTTCTTGTCTGTAGCCAAGACAAGAGGGTCCTCCCTGGTGAAGTCTTATTTCCAGTAATTTGGATGGAAGACAGCTTTTCTTTTCCTGTTGGAACAAAAGTAAAATCTTCCCATGCAACTTATTTCCATTCTTCCATTCTGGAATTAGGACTTCTATAGGTTGATCCAATATAGTAGTCCTTTTTAAAATCCATTTGTTTTTAACAGTTGTGTTACCTGTCTTATTGATTTTTAAAATATTTAAAGTTGCCGGGTGGTGGTGGTGCACGCCTTTAATCCCAGCACTTGGGAGGCAGAGGCAGGTGGATTTCTGAGTTCAAGGTCAGCCTGGACTACAGAGTGAGTTCCAGGACAGCCAGGGCTACACAGAGAAACCCTGTCTCGAAAAACCCAAAAAACAAAAACAAATTTAAAGTCAACAAATCATCATTTAATCTATCCCTGGGATATTCCTTATTTCCCTTCTGTTCTATGAGCATCTCCTTTATATTGTTGTTAGGTTTCTTCATAATGGCTTGACCTGTAGGACTGTAAGCTGTATCCAGATCAGGCTTCATGCCATAGTGTCCATAAAATTGTTGTATTCAATAGACATATATGCCTGAGCACCATCAGTTTTGATCATCACAGACGTTTTCAGAACAGCCATCATCTCCAATACATGTGAATCTCAGAATCACCCTCTTCGGAACTTAAGGCAGATGCTGATTGGAACTTCAAATATGCATCAATAACATGGCATCAACATGTGTACATATCTCAGCTCTCCAGATTCTACAAAAAGAACATTTATTTTATTGCATGACATTGTTTTAAGGCACTGTCCAAAAGTAAAATCTGGATTCTTTAGTCAACATATTGTATCTCTATGGATTGCCGGTCAATTTCTCCAGTCTTTGTGGATTTTTCTCATCTGGTACTACTTTTCTGTTGCTGTTGCAGGTTCTAGATTTTCCAATCTCTGTTCTATGGCCTGTAATCTACCATCTAACTTCTCAGTCTCTCTCTTTTTTTTTTTTTTTTAAGTTTTTCGAGACAGGGTTTCTCTGTGTAGCCCTGGCTGTCCTGGAACTCACTCTGTAGACCAGGCTGGCCTCGAACTCTCTCAGTCTTTTTTTAAAGTTTGTCTTATTTTGATCTCTTTTTAAAAGGATATATAAAATTGTAATTATTTTTATGATGGTAAGTATAGCAAGATTATACATAATCCAGATGTCCTGTGACATCTTCCCTTTTATTATTAACAAAGAAAATATTTTTTAAAGATTGATTGATTGATTGATTTTATGTATATGAATACACTGTCACTGTCTTCAGACACACCAGAAGAGGGCATTGTATATCATTACAGATGGTTGTGAGCCACCGTGTGGTTGCTGGGAATTGAACTCAGGACCACTGGAAGAGCAGTGAGTGCTCTTAACCTCTGAGCCATCTCTCCAGCCCCCAAGAAAACATTTAAAAATGAAATTTAATATTTAGTGTACAAGTTTGGGGCTTTTAAGTCCCCTTGTAGTTTTGGAAAAAGGTTTTGTTTGTCTGTAGGCTCTTTAGACGGATATGTGTTTGCGGCAGCTAGCTCTGCTCCCTTAGGTGAAGTTTTAGTTTGCCCCCTGAGTTTCGAAACTCCAGGCTTCTCCCATGTGGACCTGAATTGAATTGTGGTTTAAGACCATTGTTTGTTAAGTTTGCCCCTAAGTCTCAGCATGGTGCCTTGGGAAGGCTTGAGGGAAGCTGCAGTGCATCTTTGGAATTAGCTCTGAGCTGAGCTCTGAGCTGACTTGGCTGCAGCTGGGTAAGAGTCCCAGAGAACTGCAGGTCCTTTGCTTGATGCAAAGTGACAGGCAGTGGCACACCCAGGAAGTTCATTGAGAATCTGCAGCCTCAGAGAGCCTATTGCAGCCTTAGCTTGCACCCTCCTGCTGTCTTTGTTGAAAGCTTCAGATTCTGTTACAGGAGCATGCCTCCGAAAGTTAAAAACGGTCTTTGTTCCAAGCTTAAGTCTAATAGATGAATATGAAATTATAAAGTTTGCACTTTATGCACCACATTGGGCAACAACAATAACAGGAATTAAACATTTAGCTAGCCCATATAAAAGACACACTCACTATCCAGGTATTTAATTTACAATCCATAAGCCTAGACTGAGTAGGTTTGGAGCTATTTCGCAGCCATGATGTCTATCCCTTGTTACTTGCTGTTTTTCCTGGCCATGTCCATCTCCTTTCATGTTAACCTCTTCTACTTCCCTGTCCTTTTTTCTCCCTTTGGTGTCTCCTGAGAACCCTCCCTTGATCCTCAAGTACCATCTTTTCCCCTCTACTCAATCATAGGCTCTAGCCTTCTTTGATCAGTTAAATTGGGGAGCAAGGTTTCTATAATATCACCTGGTGTACAGAGGCAATCAGATCTTGAGAGCTAGTGTTTAGCATTAGAATACACAATAGCATCAGACCAATCCACTACACAGCTTTATGTATGCCTGTAATCAATTTAAAGTTAAGTTTTATAGATGAGATAGTAAAAAGATATTTTATGCATAACATATATCCAGTTGTCCTAACATCATTTATTAAAAATATTTTTTTTAATAGTCATCAGGGTGGTACATATTTTTAACACCAGTTGCCAAAGAGACTGAAATAGTAAGCTTACAAGTTTGTGCAGAGGCTAGCTTGAGCAACTTAGCAAGATCCTGTTGGGGCAATAAAACAAATGGCACCAGAATCAATCAATCAATCTCTCTCTCTCTCTCTCCCTCTCTCTCTCTCTCTCTCTCTCTCTCTCTCTCTCTCGTAGGATCTTGCAATGTAGCCTAGGCTGACCTTCAATTTGCTGCATAGTCTAGGTTGACTTTCAGATAGAAGCTGTTGGGCTGGGGAGATGGCTCAGCAATTAAGAGCACTGACTACTCTTCCAGAGGTCCTGAGTTCACCTTCCAGCAACTACATGGTGGCTCACAACCATCTGTAATGGGATCCAATGCCTTCTTCTGGTGTGTCTGAAGACAGCGACAGTGTACTCATATACATAAAATAAATAAATAAATCTTAAAAAAATAAATAAAATAGAAGCTATCTGGGCTCAGGGATTACAGACCTGTGCCACTATACCCAGCTTTTTTTTTTTTTTTTCTCTCTCTCTCTCAAAATAGAGACTATAGAGGTTCTGACTTCTCTGGGATAGGACAAATATGTTGAAAACAGAAGAGATCTTTAGAACTCTGCCTGAGTTTCCTCTAGGGCTTAGCTTCTGGTTATTCCCAAAGTAACCAAACTTAGTATCTTTTTAACCCTTGTAATTTTTTTCTTTTTATTGTACTAGTTTGACAGGGGAGGGGGATTATACAGTATAGTCATGTGTTTTGCCATTATACTGTATCCCAAGTCTTATTTGTATATAGTTTTAAAGTTTAAAAAGTATTTTATTGACTTACTTTTTCTCTAGTACAGACAACTGTGTATGCTCTCCATGCTTCTCTCTCTCTCTCTCTCTCTCTCTCTCTCTCTCTCTCTCTCTCTCTCTCTCTCTCTTTTCTTTCTTTCTGTGATGTCATTCCCCTCATTTTGTAGTTCAAAACATATCTCTAGAAGAGTTCCTTAAATCCTTGCTTGAAGAAGGGGCTCTTGCTTCTTACCCTATCAGCTGTACTTTACTGGTTCCTTGTCCTTTTGTTGATGAGCTCTCTTGAGAACCAGAAGGTCTCACTATGTAGCTCTGCCTGTCCTGGAACTCACTATGTAGACCAAGTTGGCTTTGAACTCATATAGAACCCCCTGCCTCTGCCTTCCAAATGTTTGCTTTTCTGGAATTCAAACTACTCTGTACATTCTATATTGTGAGGACTGAAGGAAGCTCATTAACTTTTATGTCTGGGGTCTTACATGGCTAACATGTTGTAACTATGAAGTTACTTGGTTTTTACTAGAATTTATTCACTCTTCAATTTTTTAGTGTAATATCAGGGAAGTTTCTGCCCAAATAAAGAGTAGGCTCTCTATCTTTGATAAACTGTGATGCTTTGAAATGAACATTTATTCTTTCCTCTATAACTCCAGATCTTTTCATACTATGTGTACTTTAATTTTTTTTTCCTTTGGAAGTGTTTTGTCTTAATTCTGCACACGGGTAGGATGGAGATAAAAAGATGCTGCTGAAATCACTCCAGTAGACTTGGCTAAAGTCATAGGGAACAACACTTTTACTTTGTTTAAAGATGCAGAGTTCCTTCTGAGTTTAGTGGTTCAAACCTTTAATTCTGGCGCTTGGGATGCAGAGTTCAAGGGTTGGTCTTCACAGTGAGTTTAAAAAAGGATGGAGGGTTCCTAGGGTTGTTTTCTTCTTAGTTTGTCTTGCGTGGACTACCGTAGGGGCTTCTTTCATTCACTGCCTTTATCATTTGGACAGTCAAGCAAAGTGCAGCCCAAATTCATTAAAGGTCTTGCCTTAAGTAGCTAGGCAATTGGACTCCCCGCACCGCACCCTCTCCATTCCTTCTATCCCGCGTTCAGCCGGCCGTTCCTGCGTCATCCAGGCCACCGCAGGAATCGCTGGAATCTAGGGTCCTCGGTCTTGGCTAGGCGTTGAAGGGTCCCGACTACATTCCACGCAGAATCTCGTCCTGAGCCCTAGCCCGCCCTGCCCATCCCCCAGTCTAGACAGGCCAGCCAAAGCTAGCCACTGTGGAGTTCTCAGCCCAGAGCGCCTCCCCCAGGCCTCCCGCCGAGCACTGACGTCACGTCGAGGCGGGGCCTGCGGAGGCTACGGAGAGCGAAGGGCTGCGCGTCCTTGCAGCGCCCCGCAGCGGCCGCGTCCAGAAGCGGCCTTGTCGGCCTTGCGGCGCCAGAGCCCTGACGCACGGAGCTCGAGCGAGCGAGCGAGAGAGAGAGAGAACGAGAGAGAAAGGGGCAGACATGGCGGCTCCGCTCGGCTCCCGCTGAGGACGGCTGAGCGGGCGCAGGGTCTGTGCGGCCGGCCTGCAGCCTCGCTTCCGCCTCCCGCTTCCTGCCTCCTCGCGCCGCCGCTAGCTTCTGCTCTGCTCTAGCCTGTCGGGCCTGCGTCCCGGAGAGGCAACGCGAGCCGGCCCGGCAAGGCTCCGCCGGCCCCTGCTCGCCGGCGGGCCGGCCTTCCTCGCCTCTCCCGGGAGCGGCGGGCGCAGCGTGGACCCGGTCCCCCTGGCTGGACCATGGTGAACACCCGGAAGAGCTCTCTGCGCCTTCTCGGGTCCAAGTCTCCGGGGCCCGGGCCTGGGCCTGGGGCCGTAGCGGAGCCGGGGGCGACCGGCGGCAGCAGCCATTTCATCTCCTCTCGGACCCGCTCCTCCAAGACGCGCGCGGCCAGCTGCCCGGCAGCTAAGGCCGGGGGAAGCGGCGGCGCCCTGGACGAGGCCCGGGTAAGAGCGGCGGCCCGCGGCCGAGGCTTGCAAGTGCTGGCCGGCCCGCCCGGGCTTTGTCTGGCCGGAGACTATCTTACGGGTGCGGTGGAGGGTGGCAGCCGCCGAAGGGCCGCGACTCCAGCACCTTTGCTGTGCCGGCCCGGTTCTTTTGTGTAAAGAATAGTACTTGAGTCCACGGGAGATGACTCTTGGGGTCCTTTTCGGGGACATTAGAACGGTCTGCCATCCGTGTCCTTGCCCGGCTTCAGAGGGGAATTCTAGAGGAAGCAAGAATGTAGTGCTGCAGTCCCTGGCTTGAAAAGGGGAGAAGAGAGAAGTGAAAGTTTTCTGTGATGTCAAACCCTTCTTGAAAGTGTGTCAGCTCTTGCCGCTGTCTGAGTTTACTTAGTTTGGGGGTGGTTCAAGTTGGTAAGGAAGTGAATAGAGCTCCAGTTGGCAGGCAGGCAGGGATGCTGAAAAAAGTTTGTAGCTGCTCTGACACCAACTTTAAAAACAAAACCAACGCTTAACGCCTCTGTAGGCAAGGCAGATCAGACACGGTGCTGTAAGCTGTAGGGTGAGCCAGCCAGCTAACCAAGGTTCTTGTAGAGAGCAGAGGACTTTCAAGTCGCAAAGGGAGTATGTAGAAAGAAACGTGTCGAATGGGCATCGTCATTCCAAAGGGACATGGTTTCTACACTTCTGTTAAGGAAATGATTTACAAAAGTCAAACTAGCATTGTTGTGGTCCGTACAATTGCAGAAGTGACACTTGAGCAAGAGTTGCTTTAGTTTTTTAAAAATGAAATCTGAGATCCTGAACTTTTTATCACCCGTAGTGTAAAACATGAAGCTAGCACAAATGCCACTTTTAAGGTTAGCGAGAAGTTTGTATTACTATGAGATTGGTTCTGAATTCAAGGAGTGGATTAATTCTGCCTAGAAAGAGGTAACTTTCTAAGAGTAATTGGCTGAACAGTGTGGTTTTTTTTAAGTATTCCTTTAAATTCATACCATTTTTGTTATTTAGCATATGTAAGGTTTTGTAGGGATTTACAAAGTTGTGGCTTGTTTATACATTTTCTCTGTGTTTTATACTGTTTTGACAGTAATCAGAATGAATCTTAGTATATACAACAGAAATACTTTGTATATGCTTAGTATATACAGCAAGCATGCTATGAAATATATTTATTGTGTCTTTGGAAATCTTTTTCTTTTCTTCTTCTTCTTTTTTTTTTGAGAAATCCGGAAAGTATTTTTGAGCTGTCTTAATTTAGTAGACTTTTAGGAGTGTATAGAGTTCTTTGGTTGAGCTAAGTATTCCGGAGGGTTTCTTTTTTTTTTTTTCCTCCAGAAACCATCCTAATGTACAAATTTCTTAACTTACTGATGCTATCACATTCTTAAATAATTTTAAGGAACAGTGTGTCCTCTAAACTTAAGTGCAAATTAAATAGCTAGAGTATAAGCATGTAATTGTACCATATCGTGAATGCCTGCTCTATCAGAGCAGTGTCAAACTCAGCTGAGGCAATTAGCTCATCTTTCACTGATCAGTTTGTGGTCCCATTTTTGAATTCAGGGATCTCATGCTGTCCTTGCCCCCTGAGGAATAAGGTGAGGTAATTTGTCAGGCAGCTGTTCTGGAGATGTTAAAAGGCAAAGAATCAATAGTCTAATGTAGAAATGAACACTTGGTAGCTTTTAAATGGTCAGAAGAATGAAAGATACTGTTTTTCTAGAAGGATACTAATGAAACATTATCTTGAGAACTCTTTTTAAAGTGTTTTAAGAGCCCATAAACAGTTGGCTCTTAAGATTTACTTTGAAATATTTGCCTTTCATTCTTAAAGGGATTTATGTTATAGCTATAGCAGATGATGAATGTAAATTGCTCTCTCTGAGAAGTTTTTAGATGCTCTCATACTGTGAGCTATTGGACCTGTAGAAGAAGAAAAGTTATAGGTCTGAATTTACTATGTTTATATAGTGTTACCTATCCAAAACATGGTATGTATTTCTTGTGTATTTTTGAAGTGAATTGATTTGAATCAGGATAGCCCTTTAATTTGTTTTTATGTTATTGGAATTTAGCTCTCCTAGTTCATCCTTTCTGGTGCTTAAACATACTGTCTGTGTTTGTGGGGTCTTTAGAGGACATTTCTACCTGTCTGTAGAGACTAATTGGATGGGAATTGGATTGCTACTTTGTTGCTTTAGAAGATCCTCCATTGTATACATGAAGCTACTCCTTCCTCTTTGTACACAGTGATGAAGGAGTTCCTCTTTTCATACTCATGTGCTATTTCTATATTTTATGTTGGCTTTCTTCTGCTTCTCATGATTTTTAGATTATTCCATACACTTCACTTGTTACTTGTTCATTTCCCTCAGAAAATCATAGCACCAAAAGTTATTCCTAGAATTTTGACTTTTTCTTAAGTGGTGTCTATGTAGGGAAGTAGATAAACTAGGATTCATTCTGCATGTATTGAAATGATTTTTTAATAGTATCTTTTATTTTATTTTCTATTTATTTTTTTAAGAGACAGGGTTTCTCTGTGTAGCCAGAAAAAACTGTCTCAAAAAACAAACAAACAAATAAACAAACAAATAGCCCTGTAAAGGGGAAGTTGTGATTTGGATGTAAAGTAAATAAATTACCTAATTTAAAACAAAAAGGATAAACCTGTAAAACTGTCACCACCCTGAAAACCACAGGAACAGCAATCACTTCCATATTTTTCCTGCTTTCTTTAATACTTGTATTGTTACCAATCTTATTTTTAGAAATGGTACAATTATTTCTTTTTCACTTTGATACAGTGTATTCCTTTGTGAGTATGTTACAGTGTATTTCTTTTTAGGTGTGATGCAATGTTTTTAGCTGTAGTCAATATGCTGTATAGTAGCTTTCCAGAATTATTTATGTGGCATAATTGAAACTTTGTTGGCTTTGACCACTGTCTCCCTGTTCTTTATCCCTTTAGCTCTTGGCACTCATCCTTGTTCATTCTGCATATCTGAGTTTGCCTGTCTTCTGCTGTACATACAAATGAGATCAAACAGTATCTTTTCATGTCTGGCTTAGTTCACTCAGCATAATGTGCTCCAAGTTTGCTATGTTGTAAATGAAAGAACTTCCTTCTTAAATGTTGAATAATATTCCAATGTATATACTTTCTATATACACACACCATATTTTCTTAATTCATTTATCTGGTTTGTGACATTAATTTTTTTATACCTTTTCTATTATGCATAATGCTACAGTAAATATGGAAATGCAGTTATCTCTTTGAAATATTTTTGTTGTTTTTAAAAACGATTTATTCACTTTTATTTATATGAGTACACTGTTGCTGTCTTCAGACACACCAGAAGAGTGCATCAGATCCCATTACAGATGTTATGAGCTACGATGTGATGTGGTTGCTGGGAATTGAACTCAGGTCCTCTGGAAGGAGCAGTCAGTGCTCTTAACCCCTGAGTCATCTCTCCAGCCCATGTGGTTGTTTTTTTTTAATTGTTTTTTATTTTTCAAGACAGAATTTGTCTGTAGTCTGGCTGTCTTTGAACTCAGAGATTTGTCTGCCTCAGTTTCTTGTGTGCTGGGATTAAAGGTGTGGGCCACCAGGCAGGGCACACCTCACTAGAGTCTTGATTTCAGTTCCCTTGGGTAAATATACAGAAGTGAGATTGATGAATCATATGATGGTTCCATTTTTATTGTTTTGAGAATCTTCCACTGTTTTCCAGGGTTGCTACACCATTTTCCCTACCCACTGATATGAAATAAAATGGACTTCCCTTTGGTTACATCCTCACCAACATGTTATGGATGTCTCTCTTTCCCCCCAACCCCTGACACAGTTTCTGTAGCCCTGGCTGTCCTGGAACTTGACTATGTAGACCAGACTGGCCTCAAACTCAAGAGATACTTGCCCCTGCCTCCCTAGTGCTAGGTTTAAAGGTGTACACTACCAAACACTGCTACTTGATAGATGTAGATTAAGAATTTTTTTTTTAGCCAGGGTGTAGTGGAGAATGCCTAAAGCCTCAGTAGTCAGAGGCAGGCAGATGTCTATGAGTTTGAGGCCAGCCTGGCTTATCTGGTCTATATAATGAGTTTCAGGACAGCTAGAGCTATGTAGTAAGACCTTGTCTAGAACCACCATTTAGTTCTTTTTTTTTAATTTGTATTTTTCTAATATTGTGCAATTTTCAATATGCCTGTTAGTCATTCAGATGCCTTCTTTTGAGAAACGTCTATTTAGGGTTTTAATTGTTTGCTTTTGATGGTGGGGATGGAACCCAGAGTAAGCCAGTATTCTGTCACATCTTTTGATAGTTCCTTAGAACCTTTACTGGATGTTCCTAATTTTTTATTATAAAGAAATCCTGACTTCTGACAGCCAGCTGGGCAGGTGGTAGGATTACCACTTGTTATGAGAACTACTGGAACCCAACTGTGTTTGCTTTGGAATGGAAATTGATGCTATTTAAGGGGTTACCTCAAAGTGCTACATTACTTAGAATTGTTGGACATTTTTGTTTAGGAAATGAACATTTATGTGCACAGCCAATTTGAGTTTATATCTTGATACTAAGTATTGGGTATTGCATTACAATCTAATGTCTCCTTTCTTGGGGAGAGTTTTGTACAACATGCCTTTCCTGGGAGGAAAGATTTACTGATTTTGAATACAATGTTATACGGGAGTACAAAGCTGATGGAGAGAGTGTATGTGGTATATATGTGGAAATGTAAGCGACAGCTGCCAGTGGTAGTTTATACCTGTAAATTTGGGCACTTGAGAGAGAGAGTGAGGCTGAAGGATTGCTAAGAGTATGAGGCCAGCCGAGAGTACAGAGTGAGTTTATAACCATTTGGAGCTGCTACATAGTGAGAGCCTGTCTTAGAAACCCAAGGTGCGTGTGTGTAATATGGAGCCTGGGCATAGTGCTTCATAACTGTGCTTCCAGTAATCAGATCAGCCTTAGGAATTTGATGCAGAAGAAACCCTGTCTCCAGAGTGGGGTGGGGGTGGGGGAAACCTGTTTTCTTTAGGTTGTCTTCTCTTTAAGAAGAGATCTTGGTATGTTGATTAGGTTAATCTTGAACTCCTGCCTTAGCTCTTTGAATAACTGTAGAATAACTATAGACAGTGTACCTAGTATCTTTAGACTATTCAACAATTGGCTGTAGGCATCATTAGGGTAGGCACTCTATTTTATTTTCCTATTAATTCCTCTATTCAGGACCTACTCCAACATGTGATATAAATAAGATGCTCAGTGTATCTGTTAACGGGTAAACAAAGAGTAATTTGATGAGCTGGCCTATTTTGTGAAATGAAAATCCAGTGCTTTAAGAATAGAGGACAGTCCCGGACGCTCATACAGCAGAGGGCTGCCTGGTCTGGCCTCAGTCAGAGAAGACACGCCTAAAGCTTGAGAGACTTGAGGCCCCAGGGAGTGGGGAGGCCTGGCGGGGTGGGGGTTGGGCCAATATCTTGGAGATGGGAGAGAAGGAATAGGATGAGGAACTGTCAGAGGGAGACCTGGAGGGGAATAATGACTGGACTGTAAAAAAAAAAAAAAAAAAGAGTAAAGATAATTAAAAAATAAACAAAAAAAAGAAAAAAAAGGATAGAGGACAAATGAAATTTAGCCCCTATATACATTAAGTCATATGGGATAGGCATATGAGAAAAAGGAGTGAATTGGTTTTGACAAAATCAGTGACATAGATAAGTTCAATTACAGCTCCGGATTCTACATTCTGAATGTTTTGATGGAATTCTTTCATGTTCTTTGTTGTTGAGATGTAGCTTCCAAGGAGATCCAGTCTTCCTTGTTGCCTAGGCTGTCCTTGAATTTGTACTCTATCTCAGCTTCATAGGCTGAGCACACTTTGCCTTGGCTGATGTGTTCTGCAAGTTGAGGTCCCATTCACAATAGAGTCTGTGTGAGTTGCCTTCTTGGAGTTGTACAGTATCATTCTTGAATGTTCTGACTTTTGAAGACTCTAGACTCCAGCATAGTGCTTGGGATGAGGTAGGTATACCACAAAATCTACACCTCTTAATTTTTAAGGCCTAGTGGGAGGAAGAAAATACATACTATAAAAATATAATTAGCCCTTCTTTGAGATCTGGTGCCTTCTGTCTGCACTTGTTTGGATAACTTTTTTAGCAGTCTTTTAGAACTACCTCTTGAGCAGTCAGTTCCTAAGTGGGTTTGGATGGAGCCAAAAGCATCTGGAAATGAAGTTTGCCTGGTCATCGTGTCAGAATTATACTTGTTCTTGTCTCCTTTTAGGTCTTTAAAGTCTTAGATACCTCATTTAGTGGCAAATGTGGACTGGAGTGAGGAGATAAAGGAATACTGTTGTAGTGAATTGACAGAGGCTTTTGGTTACAGACATTACTCTGATGTGCTGCCCAGTTTGTTTGCATATTATGGCTAGTGAGCTTAGTGTGATCAGGTTTTGCCTTAAGAGTGTTTGAGAGACAATGAATGGAGTGATCTGGTACTTTTGGACTTTGGATTTTCAAGTTACTTTAAAAACCTGTCTGTCAGCCCTCAGTTTTATTTTTCGTAGAAATCTTATTTCAGAGAAATAGAGAAAAATTAAAGTCCTTGTGTTAATATTTTTATTTATTGCAAACATTTTTAGTGCGAGCCAACTTTATTTAAGGTAGTTAAGATGATTAATAAAATTGAGTCACTTATGATAGAGGAGGTCCAGCTCCTCTGCCCTCCATACACCCGCCACCCACATGCACACACAACAAACAGTAATTCACAGTAATGTAAATAGTTCACCATAAATGTAAAGAATAAAGTAGAGTTTAAAACTAATCTCTGTGTTACAACTCTGTGCAATGTTTACTCTTGAGATTTACTTACCTATTTAATTTTTGGCACAGTATCTTGCTATGTTTAAGTCTCAAGTTGGACTTGAACTATGAAATTCTTTTGCTTTACTCTCTTCAGTGCTACCATACTTGGTTCTGGCTAAATTTAATATTTGAGCTTTATGTACCTTTTTAGAAGAAAATTTGAGTAAAAAGTCACAGGCTGAAAATGTAATAGAAATTGTAAAGTCATTTTTGCAAAGTTTCACTATTTAGTATAATTAGTTTATAAATATCTACCTTGCTGAGTGATGATAGTTCCTAAGTAATTTATATAAGAAGGTTTTTTAAAAGTATGTAATTGCCGGGCGGTGGTGGCGCACGCCTTTAATCCCAGCACTTGGGAGGCAGAGGCAGGTGGATTTCTGAGTTCGAGAGTTCGAGGCTAGCCTGGTCTACAGAGTGAGTTCCAGGACAGCCAGGGCTACACAGAGAAACCTTGTCTCGAAAAACCAAAAAAAAAAAAAGTATGTAATTATTATTTTTGTTATTGTTATTCTAGAGAGTCTATCGAGCCCTGACTGGCTTGGATTTTGCTATGTGAACCAGGCTCCAGAGATCTACTTGTCTCTGCTTTCTGAGTGCTGGGAGAGTGGTATACACCACCATCCCTGGCTTATATTTTTGTTACTTTTATTTTTAGGTTAACATACAAAATAGTAGGTTTCATTAGGGCTTTTTATTTAGCTTTTTTCTAATGGGGCTACATATAGCCCATATTGGCTTTAAACTTGCTATACTATACAGCTCTTGGAGTGCTGAGATTATAGTGTGTACCACATCTAATTCATACAGTGCTCAGCATCAAACCCAGTGCCTCAAGCGTGCTAGGAAAACATTCTACTAACTGAGCTACAGCCCTCATTAGAATATTTTCATGCATATATTTCATTATTTTTTGTTCTCATTGCTGGGAGTTAGCACATTTTTGTAGTTAATATTTCATTGGAAATCTGCTATATAGACATTAGCACAATTAAAAAAATTACGAGATATTTATCTTTTTAATAAAGCCCAGTCTTTCTAGGTTATGGAAAACAGTGCTTACTAGGTGGGGTGATCATTATTTGCCTGCTGTCAGTCTGTGCTTGTGCCAGATAAATGATCAGTGTCATCAGCATTCAGTTGAATATGGTATGTGACTAGGTGCACATACATAAGTTTATGTGAGTAGTATTTAGTTCTAGAGCTCATTTTAGTTTTTAACTCTTCATTTTCAGCCTCTGAGTGGTTGTGAATACATATAGTCAATGTCTGATTGCTGTCTGATTGATACCGTCATAGAGTGTACCCATTGCATTTAACCGTACACTTTCAAGTCCTGAGTGAGTACTTAACAGTGCTTCAATATTGCTCCAATGAAAACCTTTATATAGTGCTTCTTGTAGATTTGGTATGGGAGTAGTGTTGAGATAGATCCTAGGAATGAGTAGAGTATGCATGAACTAAAAATAATGGTTACTCCAGATTTTCTATTTTGTCTCTGTGTTTAGGAATAGTGTATAAAAGTTCTTGTATTTCCATATTTCTTCTGATATTTAGATATCTAACGTTGTATCTTTAGTTACTGCCTTTGAACAAGGCATTTGGTCATTTTACCCATACTAATTTTTATTTTTATTTATTTATTTATTTATTTATTTATTTATTTATTTATTTAATGAAATGCCAGTTAAGGTCTTTCCCCCAAACCTCTTTATTTTTTGTTGTTGAAGTCACTATTTTATTTCTTGTTTTCCAAAGTATTCCAGACCATTGATTTTGTGTGTGTGCACATACACACAAGTGTCTATGCCCATGAGTACACATTAGTAGATCAGAAGGGGACATTGTGTGTCCCTCAGTCACTCTCCACCTTCTTTCCTTGAGATCGGTTCCCTCACTGAACCTGGGCTCCCTGGATTTTGGTTAGGCTGGTGATAGCCAGGCTCTGGCACTTGTGTGTCTGCCCCTCTACCCTGCGCCACCATGCTGGGATTACAGGTCCATATGGTTATGGCTAGCTCTTTTTCTTTTGGATGTGAGTGCTAGGGCACTTAAATTCAGACATTCATGCTTTTGCAGCAAGCAGTCTTATCCACTGAACTATTTGTCCGGGCTCCGGCTTTAAAGTTTTTATTTCATGATGGTGGTTTTCTATTTATTTTTGACCTTACATATACATATAGTTTAACTTCTGTATTTCCCCCATCTCTAGCCCCTTTCTTTTTTCTTTTTCTGACACAGAGTCTAGCCATTTTGTCCAGCCTGTTCTTGAATTCCTGGGCTCAAGTGCTCTTTGTGTCTCAGAGTTCTAAAGTAGCAGAGAATTTTCATGAATGTTTGCCTGCAAGAATGTATGTGCGCTGTTTGAGTGCTTGATGGCTGAGGGAGGGCATTGAGTCCCTGGGACTCGAGTTACCTATGGTTGTGAGCCTTTTATGTGGGTGCTGGGAGGTGATCCTGGGTTCTTTTAGAGAGCAGCAAGTATTGAGCCATCTTTCTAACACCTACCCTGGTGGTTTTTGTTTTGTTTTGTTTTTGGTTTTTTTTTTTTTGTTTTGTCCTCAAGACAGAATTTCTGTATGTAGACCAGGCTGACCTTGAACTCACAGATCTGCGCAGCTTTGAATAAAAATGGTATGTCCATTTTGGGTAGAGCTGGGAGTTGGTTGCAGCAGGGGCTTTGTGGCTGGGTAGAGATCAGCCATGAAGATCAAGTCCCTGTTTGGCTTGGTGGGGGCATGGCCCAGGGTACAAAGTAGGTGGGGAAAGGTCAAGATTCCCTGGATATGTGTGT
>NW_021604770.1:105063-106256 GCF_004785775.1 Grammomys surdaster
GGTACAAAGTAGGTGGGGAAAGGTCAAGATTCCCTGGATATGTGTGTAAGGAAACAAATGACCCCACAGCCCAGTTTGGACTTAGCACAGACGGAGATTTACCTCTTGTAGCTCCACTTGCAGCAGTTACTGGAAAAGCTGGCTAGCACTGTTTTAGCTGTCCCTAAACACTGTCCAGGGGAGAGACCACCATAGAAATCCTGGGAGCACTTGGCCAGGGCCAGCCATTTGCTGGATCGTACAGCTTCATCCAGCACACAGTGGCCAGGCTGTCTTCATTAGCTTTTACATTCAAGAAGGTGTGCCCCACAGCTTTGTGAGCCTAGATGTCTGCTCTGTCTCCTGCCCTTTTTTATGAGACAGGGTCTTGCTAGGTAACCTTGATTGTTCTGGATTTTTGTGTAGAAGAGGTTGTCCTTGAGTTGAAGGTGTTCCTGCTGCCTCTGCATCCCTGTCGCTGTGATTGACTGTATGTGCTCCCATGTCTCTCTCTCTTTGGGGCAAGTGAAATCACTGGGTTAGAGTTGGTTTTATTTTAGTTAAAATTTTTTATTTGTGTGTGTGTGTGTGTGTGTGTGTGTGTGTGTGTGTGTGTGTGTGTAGGCCCCATGTGCCACAGTGTGCATGTGGAGGCCAAAGGACAACTTTGTAGTCCATTCTCTCCTTTTATCTTTACTTGGTCCTGCCAGATTTTTGAAGCAAGTAGCTTTTCTGCTGAGACATCTTGCTTGATCTGTATTTTAATTTTTATAGACTTGCCCTACAAAGAGACTAAATAAAACTACTCTTACTCGACAGTAGTCTCAGCACTTAAGTTTTTATATACCTAGGTGTTAGGTTTTAACTTTCTTAAAAGGTAGGGACTGTCACACTCCTTATAATCTTTAGTATATCAAAGAAGAATAGGTATCTAGTAAATGGTGTGGAAAGAGTAAATCAATGGAGACAAGAGCTGCCGAGAGTCTGCACTTAAGACCATGTCCTTAGGCTTCACCAGTCTCTACAGTTTTGGATTCACAGTGGTAGCCCTCCATGTGGGGTTGAGGCTAACTTCCAAGTCTGTGGTAGTTTCTCTATTCAGTCACAGTTGACAGTGTGTAGTATCTGTTCCCACTGCCCACTACGATTTAGATCAATCAAGCTTAGAACCTTGTGTCATAATACTCCTTTTTCATTTTCAGATGAAAAACAAA
>NW_021604770.1:106266-165217 GCF_004785775.1 Grammomys surdaster
TATGTATGTATGTATGTATGTATGTATGTATGTATGTATGTTTGTATGCATGCATGTACCTGTGTATCTATGTATCTATCTATATATCTCTATATGTCTGTCTATCATCTATCTATCTATCTATCTATATCTCTATCTATATGTCTGTCTATCATCTATCTATCTATCTATCTATCTATCTATCTATCTATCTATCTATGAATGAATGATACAGCATCTCATATAGCCTAGGCTAGCCTAGAACTTGTTATGTAGCAAGTTTGGCATTGAACTCTGGATCTTCCTACATCTCAAGTATTGGAATACAAGAGTGCGCTACTATGCCCAGCTCTTCTTCATAAAGAGAAAGATGCTAATGATTATTATAGTCAGGAACTTGAATTGCTTGAAGGTGTTGTTTTCCTTGTACCTCCACTTCCTGTGAGAGGCAGTGGTAGTTGGGCTGTGGATGGGGCTATGGGTTAGACAATGCTGAGAATTGAACTCATCCCTAGGCCTCTGTTCTTGCTTTTTTTTTTTTGTTTGTTTGTTTGTTTTTGTATTTTTTTCGAGACAGGGTTTCTCTGTGTAGCCCTGGCTGTCCTGGAACTCACTCTGTAGACCAGGCTGGCCTCGAACTCAGAAATCCGCCTGCCTCTGCCTCCCAAGTGCTGGGATTACAGGCGTGCGCCACCACCGCCCAGCTTAGGCCTCTGTTCTTAAAAGCAACATTAAAAGGAACAAAATAAGAGTTAAGTAAACCCTTATCTAGAGCAAAACAGAACCATATTGTGCTTTTTTTCTCCCAGTGATATTATTGTTCAGAAAAGCTTTACATTCTTTCTTTCTGGCTGTGTATGTATCTATTTATCTGTCTGTCTGTCTGTCTGTCTGTCTGTCTGTGTTTCTATCTATAGAATGAGTTTTAGTTTTGCATCTTACGTTTTGACTAATTTATTAATGTGAAATTTTAGTCATTTATAGATACATCCATCCAAAATTTATTTGGCACCAAGACCTATGAATAACCTGATGATTTGCAAGTAAACTGAGTTAATGTTATGTTGGGGCCAGTGCCAAAGTGTACTTATGAGGTAATAAAAGTGATACTTTTGTGGTTTTAAGTTGACTTTGAGAATGATTTTGGAGAATTCCCAAAAACCATTATGTAGCAGCAACATATTAGAGTACATGTGTTAAATCAGCTGCTTTATACTTACACTCATATGCCTGGAGTATCATGCATATGGTGGACAAAGGTGCTAAATGTGAAATTTGAGAGTGTGTTAAGATAGACTTTTTATTTGTTTTCCAGAGAGAAAGGGGAAATAGGTCTTTGTGTGTGTTTTAAAATAGATTGGATAGTTTGAAAATTATCAAATGTTTTTGATATTTAAGTATTTTTTCCTTTTTCACAGTTTGTTTGAATAAATTTGTCATAGCTTGGAATTTATTTTCTCAATGAAGCCTGTAGTTTTTGTCTGTTGCCATGGCTCCTTTTGGTCTTGGTTAAATTTATGCTGCTTAACCTTAATCTTTTAATAGGATTTGAATTGGTACAGTTGACAACAAAATTAATTCAGCTTATATTTAGTTTTTTATTAAAGTTTCTCTTGAACTAATGAAATGATTTTGAACTAGTATATTTTAATTGATAGGTTATCAAAGTAAAATTATTATTTTATGAAAAATAATAGATTAACATTTTAAAGATGGATAATTACAGCATTATTCATTTCTTACTTATCTAAACAAATATTGATATGTTGGTGTATTAAATATATTTGTATTCTAGGTTAACTTCTCAGCCTGGTGCTACATTACCAAACGGACATAGTAGCTTGTGTGAGTATCCTGCTGGGAAACTGGTTAATATTGAAATTGTTACAGTGATATTAGGTTAAGTATGAAAATGAACAAAAGTATAGCCATTTAGTTTTGTTTCTATTAACATTTTTTTGGGACTAGAGATTGAACTGTGGTCCTGCACGGCCCAAAAGTTTCCACTTTTGAGCCATATATTTCAATCCCTTAGAGTGGTTTTTTTAATAGTGTACTCTTTTAGTTGGAAATGACTAAATTTCATTTATAGGAAAAATATTAATATTGAGAACCTAGATTGTTTAATATTAAAGTCATTTAAGAGTTTATATTCAGTTTTTGTAGCCTTTAAACTTTTGATTTCTTTTGCTATTTTTCTGTACTCTGCATTTTGAAATGAAATTATCTCTCTTGCAGCACTTCGAAGCCACCCCCTTCGAGGGGAGAAGAAAGGAGATGGAGACCTTTCATGTATAAATGGTGACATGGAAGTCAGAAAAAGTTGTCGGTCCAGGAAAAACAGATTTGAAAGTGTGAATCAGAGTTTATTATTTGATCAACTAGTAAATAGGTATGAGTGTTTATGAATTAAGCAATTTCATTTAATTTTTGATTTTTAGCTGTTTTTGTGTGTGCATGTGTGTGTGTTGTTTATGTGTTTATATGTATATTTGTTTGAATGTGTATGGGGAGGTGTGTGTGCCATTGGAGATCAGGGGCTGACATAGGGTCTTTTCCCCAATTGCTCTAATGTTTGAGACAGGCTGTCTCACTGAATCCAGAGCAAACCAGTTGGTTAGCTTGGCTGGCCACTCGCTCCAGGCAGGGATCCCCTGTCCCCACCTCCCCGCTCACGTGTAGCTAGTCTCTACCACCTTTTCTCACATGGCCACCTTTCCCAGTTTTTACATGAACTGAGCCTAACAAAACAAACAAAACCTAAATAGCAATTGCTCAGATATTATCCTAGGTTTCTCAGACATTGGCGTTCTACTTTAATTTAAAAATTGTTCAATTGCCTTATTAGCTTTACATTTTTATATATCTATTTTTTTTGGTAACAATTTAATATTAAAAGATTCAACTCTTCCCGCCCTCCAGTCCCATGAATCTAGTAGTTATTTACCATAATATGGTGATGTTTCCCTCCCTCTCCCAACTTTCTGTCTTTTAACAGTCTCAGTGTGCAGACCTGGTTGGCCTGAAACTTCCTCTGCAGATTAAGCTGGCCGTGAATTTATAGTCATTCATTTATCTCTGCCTCTGAAGTCCTGAGATAAAGTTTTCTCCACCATGCCTGACCTACATTATGGGCTTTTAAAGTTGTTTTTTTAAATTTCTTTATTTATTTTATGTATATGAGTACATTGTAGCTGTCTTCAGACACACCAGAAACGGGCATCAGATCCCATTACAGATGGTTGTGAGCCACCATGTGGTTGCTGGGAATTAAACTTAGGACCTCTGGAAGAGCAGGCAGTGCTCTTAACTGCTGAGCCATCTCTCCAGCCCCCAAATAAATAATCAAATCTACATTTTTTGTTTAATTTCTTTGTAGACCAGGCTGGCCTTGAACTCACAGAGATCCACCTGCTTCTGCTTCCTGAGTGCTGGGACTAAAGGCTTGAGCCACCACTCCCAGCATTGAGTTTTAAAGTTTTAATAAACCAACATGTTTATTTATTTTGAGCCTTAAAAACAAGATTTATAATCTTAAAGTTTTAATAAATGTATAAAAGTTGAAGATAGTCCTTTATCTCTTTTTTAAAAATAAAAATATTTTTATGTGTATATGTTTGTATATGTAAATGCAGTACCTGTGGAGAGCAGAAGAGGGCGCTGGATTCCTTGGGGCTAGAGTTACATGTGTTTGTGGACTGGCTACTTGATATGGATGTTAGGAATTGTCCTGTAATAGAACAAGTCCATCTTTTAGTATAATGTCTCACTATTTACTGTTAGCTGGTTGGGAACTGTGTGGACCAGGCTGGTCTTGAACTCACAGAAATCTACCTAACTGCTTTCTGTGTGCTGGGATTAAAGATATGCTTCACCACACCCAACTATCTTGTTTTATAAACTGAGAATTGTGTTTCGATAAATTCTGGTTATGAACGTTATTTAATTGAGATGTTATATATGGTTACATATCAAGAGATAGTTTAATATTGATTTGATGAGCCCTTTAATGTTTATGATATGGAATGCATCCCCACCATTGTCTAAACTCTCTTTATTATATGATTGTAGTACTGCTGAAGCTGTTTTACAAGAAATGGATAATATTAATATCCGACGAAATCGCCGATCAGGTGAAGTAGAGCGGCTGCGGATGTGGACAGATACAGAATTTGTGAGTATATTAGCTATGGAAACCTTTGCAAGTATCTCTCCTTAGTTTTTATTCATGTATTTCTGTGTGAGTGTCTGCCTCGTGTGTGGAGGCCCACAAAAGCCAGAGAGGGTATTGGATCCCCTAGAGCTGGAGTCAGAGTTGGTCGCGAACCTCCTGATGTGGGTGCTGGGAAACAAACATGTATTTTTCTTTATACTTGCAAAGAATTAGGAGTCCAGAAACAGGATGAATAGCAGTAGATCTCTCCTCTCCCCTTCCCTCCTGTCTCTTTTCCTCTCTTCTCGTCTCCTCCCTCCCCCTCCCCTCCCCTTTCTTGTTATGTAGCCAAAAATGGCCTTGAACTTCTGATCTCCTATTTCCAGGCATGTGATATCATGTCTGGTTCACAGAGTGCTGCAGATGGGACCCAGGGCATTGTGTATGTGAGGCAAGCACTTTGTTTATTTATTTATTTATTTATTTTTTATGTGCATTGGTGTTTTGCCTGCATGTATGTCTGTGTGATGGTCTGTGTGTGGATCCCCTGGAACTGGAGATACAGATTGTTAGGAGCTGTCAAATGTCCCCCCCAACGTCATATTTTAAAATTAACAATTGTTTATTCCTCTTCATTCCATGCTTAGTTTGAGATTTTACTGTCTGCTGCTGTTCCTGCTGCTTCCTCTTCAAACCCCTCACCCCAATTTCTTTTTCTTCTCCCTGACTTTCTTCTCTCTTAGCTTTTTTTTCTCCTCCCTTCTTCTAAAGAAAAAAAAAATAGCCCTATGGGCTTGAACTCAAGGTCTTGCATATGTTAATCACTGACTCTGAACTATGCTGTCTCCCATATCCTGTTTCTCCTTTTTACTTAGTGATTTTAGGATGCTCTTTTCATGAATTTGTGACTTGCAAGTAGATGTACAGTAAATTATATTGAGCAAGCATGGTTGATTTATTGACTTATTTATAGTAGAGAATAAATGCTATGTTAATATTTGACAAATTTCTTTCTTTAAAAGGAAAATATGGATATGTATTCAAGGGTAAAAAGACGAAGAAAATCACTGAGAAGAAATAGTTATGGAATACAGAATCATCATGAAGTTTCTACTGAGGGCGAGGAAGAAGGTCTGTATAACACCATGTGATGAAAGTACTAGGAAACTCTGAGAGGGAAGAATATATATACTAGCTGTAGAGTTAGAGGAGGGTTGTTTTGCTTTTGTTTTTTTGCCTTTTATGTCTATGTAATATATCTAAAGTAATTTAAATTCAGCTAGTATCTGAATTTTCATTTCCTTCAGTTGGCAAAATGAAGCAGCTATTGGTACTCCTTAACTTGTCTAGTGTGGGTAAGCCTTGACTGAGCTAGCCTGCCTAGTGGGTAACTCTCTTGTTTTACTCGTTGACTTTCTAAAGGCTCCAAGTTCCTGATTATTCGGATTTTAATTTTTGTTATAGATTGAGAAGTACATAGAGAAAATCGGAAGTGCTAATAGTAGTGTAAGGGGTTGTAGTGTTTCCCCTGACATCTGTCTAGTTCTGAACTGAAGAACACAGAATGAATTTGTAGGTCTGGAACTTGGAACATAAAGAAAGCACATTGGCCCTGTCAGTTTATAAACTGGTAACCAGTAATTCCATAGGGTTTAATTCTCTAAGCAATGATCATCATAGAATGGATTTCAGGAGATTTGGTATATTGAAAGTATAGATTACTTTCCAAGATAATCTTTTTTCCCCCCTGAGACATGGTTTCTTTGTGTAGCTTTAGCTGTCCTGGAACTAGCTTTGTAGACCAGGCTAGCCTCTAACTCACAGAGATCTGCCTGTCTCTGCCTTCTGAGTGCTAAGATTAAAGGTGTGCATCACTGTACCTGGCTAACAATGGTTTATTTTTTCACAGAAGTGTATTGATTATTGGTAGGAAAAACTTTTTGTTTTTATATTTACCTAGGCTTATTTTTGGTTATACTAGTTTATACTGTATCATAAATTGCTAGCATTTTAAAATGTCACTTGTATAGAAAGAATAATAGATGAAAGTAAATACTTGGTTGAGAAAGGGACCATACCTATGGATTAAAGTGTCTCTTCCTTCTCATATATGGAAACTAGAATCTCAAGAGGAGGATGGAGACATAGAGGTTGAAGAAGCAGAAGGAGAAGAAAATGATAGACCATATAATTTGAGACAAAGAAAAACAGTGGATCGATACCAAGCACCACCAATAGGTAGGTGACTAAACAACTTCTTTGTCTTCTGTAACTGAGTAATTTTACCACTTTTGAGAAAAAAGAACTTTTTTTTTCTGGGTTCAGGGGTCTAGTCCTGTGTTCTTTGTTGTTTAGAAGGTTGAAATTAAAAAGATGTAAGCCCAGGTCTTCATGTTTGGCAAGACCCCTTTTCCAGTAAAGAAAAGTTAAAAAAAAAAAAAAACAAACCTACTACCAAACAAAAAGAAACAAACAAACAAAGAAACAAACAGGGCCAAGTTTAGAATAATGAAAGCTCTTGAAAGTCCTGTGTGTCTTTTTCTACATAATTCTGTGTACACGCTGTGGTAGTTACGTTGGCTGATGACAGCACTGGGTCATGCATAGCATTATTTTTTGTTCTTCCTTTTCCTCTCACTCAATCCTTTGACTACTACTGTCTTGTTTCTGTGTGTATAGATTTGCTTGTATGTTGTATTCTGTATTTTTGTTGTTAGGAATTAAACATAAGGTTTGTATCTGCTGGGCAAATGCCTTGTCATTGAGTCAGTCTCTATGACATTTTATGTATCCTTTTTCATTTATTATAATGTTTCAAGAATCTTTTTTACTTAGAATTAAGAATTAACTATATATATTTATTTTGGCCAAGTATGGTGGTTCAAGTCTTTAATCCCAGTGTTCAGGAGGGAGAGGTAAATGGATCTCTGTAAGTTTGAGAGTTTTAGGCTAGCCTGGTCTACATAGAGAGTTTTATGGTGGCCAAGGATATATAGAGAGACCATGTCTCCAAAAAAAGGAAAAAAAAGTTTTATGTGAATGGGTGTTTTGCCTGACAGTGTGTCTGTGCATGCATGTATGTCTGAGCATCATGTGTGTGCCGAGTGCCCACAAGGGCCATTAGAGAACATTAGAGTCCCTGGAATTGGAGTTACAGATGGTTGGTTGTGAGCCACCGTGTGAGTACTGGAACCCAAAATAGGGTCTTCTATGAAGCAGTTAGTACCTTTGACCCCTGATCCACCTCTTCAGCCCCTTACTTAGAATTTTACACTCTAAAATTGTGATTGTATGGTAGAAGTGTGCTAATTCTAGAAGCTGTTCAAATGTTCAGCCATTCCTCTATTCCTCTTAGGAGTGATTGTCTCAGATAGCTCTGTCACTAATAAGAGAGATGTGTTATGGCAGGAAAAAGGTTGGGAATCATTTTTCTGGTGGTTTGTTTTTAATTTTTTGAATCTTTAGCTGAAATAAAGTCCTAAGTATGTATTTGTAGTTTACAATTTGGCGAGTGTTGTAATTTGTCCACACCTGTGAGGCTTTGACCATAATGAAGATAATGGTCCCAGGCTCTCCTCGTCCTGTGCGGATTCTGCTCTGTCATTGGTGGCTTCCTTGTATTAGTCTTTAGGTACCTATCTATCTTTTGCTTTAGATAAGATTTATATGTTTTTGATTTTATGAAAATGAAATTATCAGTGTTTGTTGTTTTTGTTTTAATATTTTGACATAATTTCATTCTTAGCCTCAGCTGGTCTGGAATTTACTGTATAGCTTAGGGTAGCCGTAGACTTGATCTTCTCTCCAGTCTTCCAAGTGGTAGGTACAATTATAGGCATATGCATATCCAGCTTTGAAATACTAAAACCACTACATTTCTCTTTCATTCAGCCTAATTATTGTAGTATTCCTTATAGACAGGAACCATCACACTGTTTTATTATTTACTTTTTAAAGGACATTAGAATTAATTTTAGCTTGGTTTGGTTGTTAAAACCCAAGTGTGATGGTACCAGGACATCTTTAATATCAGTACTCCAAGTCTGGGACAGAAAAGGGATCTAAATTTTGAGGCCAGTAGGACTACACTAGAGCCTGAGATAAAAGCCAAGGACAAACAGGCAAATACTAAAAAGTGTGGTTGGTAGATTTTATGATTAGGTGTGTATATTTAATTTTATAAAAATGTAACTATCTTCCAAAGTGACTGGTTGTGGCATTTTCATTAAGATCGTATGTTCCCAGTCTGGACTATATAGTTATTCTGCTTTACTCCCTGTTAGAGAAAAAGAAGAGTCTGTGCTCCTAGCATAATTCTTGGTAACACATACCTTTAATTCCAGAACTGGGACACAGAGGCAGCCTGGTCTACATAGTAAGTTCTAGGTAGCTGAGACTCTGTCTTAAAAAAATAAAAGAAAAACTTTATTTCTGAGCTGGCAAGATGGCTCAACAGGTAAAGACATTTGCTGCCTAAGCTTGACTGACAATCTGAGTTAGAGCCATAGAACTCACAAAGGTAGAAGGAGAAAACTGAATACAGAGTTGTCCTTTGACTACTCTCCTGATAAATACATTTAAGAAATTAATAAAAAGTTTCATGTACTCATCAATGCTTGTAATGATGTGTTTGTATATATGTATGTATGTGCAAAACTCAGCTATAAGAGGGCATATCTTGTAGTTTTAGTTTGTGTCTCTCTAATGAGGTTGAACATTTTTTGATGTTTACTTGCCAGTGGCAAGTCTTAGTGTGTGTGTCCATGTGCATGTAGGTGTATGTGCACATGTGTGTATATATCAATATCAGTGTCTTCATTGGTCACTGTATTAGGGTTTTTTTTTTGTAGTAACACTAAGACTAAAGGCAACTCATGTAAGAAAGGATTTATTTAGTTCCAGAGGAGTCCATAATGGTGGGGAGGCATGGTGGCAGGTGGCTGGAAGCTGAAAGGTCACATCTTAAGTCCCATAGTGAATGCAGAAAGTGAGCTGGAAGTGAAATGAGGCTGTAAGCTCTCAGGCTCATGCTTATTGATACAGTGCCTCCATCAAGGCTCCACTTCCTAAAGAGCACTGCCAGCTGCTCTTCAAGTACCTTGCGTCTATGGTGGCCATTCTCAGTTTACTCCCTGGTCCCATAGGCCCATGAGATCACAACGCAGTTGAAGATACGTAACTAGGTTCTCATAGACAGTTAATAGAGGCAATTTATGCTCCTTTAGTGCTTGGACTTAATAGTTATTTCTATCTTTCTTGTTCTTTTAGTACCAGCTCATCAAAAAAAGAGGGAAAATACCCTATTTGATATTCATAGGTCTCCAGCCAGAAGAAGCCATATCAGGTAAGTTGTGTTTGATTTAGAAGAAGAAAGTAGTTGCATATGTTAATGAGAAAATGAGACTTAATTGCAGCCTTTGCTTTCTTCCTGGCTTTCTTCTGTCCTTTCTCTCATTAGTGATGAACAGTTATCATCCTACACATGACCTTTTTTTTTTGGTTAACAGTTTATTTTTTAATTTAATTTTTAAATTAATTTTGACTTTCATGTCCGGAAAGTTAAAGTATCTTAAGAGTTGAATGGAGAATGGCCCATAATGTCCTTTGAGACATTGACCAGCTTTTTTCCCCTTTAGAGAACTGGTTTTGTTTTGTTGCCCAGGCTTGCCTGGAGCTCCTATCTCAAGTGATTCTTGTGCCTCTGCTCCCTAGTAGCTGGGAATACAGATAACCACTGCCCACCATACCTGGGCACTAGGTCTTGATACATTTCCCCCTTCTTATACTTAAGAACAAAACAAAGGGAAGCCAGCAGGTACAGAAGTTTAGACATTTAGAAATGTGTCATCTTATTAATTTTTGGAGACAGTTCCTTGCTATATCAGTGTGGCTTTGAATTTGTGGTGACCATTTTGCTTCTCTTTCCATAGTGCCTATTTATAGATTGGACTATTATAAAGTCTTTATGTTTAGTTTTTTTTTTTTTAACATATTCTGGATAGTAATCGCCTATTTGATAAATCACTGGCAAAGATTTTTTTTTCTTACTCTAGACTTCTCTTAATTCTGGTAGTTGTTTTCTTTGTGATATAGAAAAGCTTATTTATTTGAAACAGCGTCTTGCTATAAAGCCTAGGTTGGGTTAGAACCTAAATTCTCTCAGTCCACTCTGTGCTGGGATTTCTAGGCATATGCCACTATACCCAGCCAGCTAGTCTTAAATAGTCAGTAGTTTTATTTGTTAGTTCTTGTTACTATTTCTTGAGCTATTGGAATATTAATTAGAAAGTCATTGCAGTGGTATGAAGTACACAATTTAAAAGAATAAGGAATTTAATTTGGTTATGGTGAATTCTGTAGGCCATGTTGAAGAGAAGCAGGATTGTGAGCTTTTAAAGTTATTGTAGCTTCTAGACCAGTTATACAATATTTTTTTTTCCTTTTGTATTTTTGAAACCTTGTTGTGTAGTTCTTCCTGTCCTGGAGCTTGCTATGCATACCAGACTGGCCTCAAACTCAAAGAGATATGCCTACCTTTGCCTCCCAGATGCTGGGGTAAAGGTGTGTACCACCATGCCTGGCCAGTTATATAATAATTTAACACTATTCTTCTTTTGAATGAAATTGAATTTTAATTTTGAATTTTAGTCTCTTTTATTTAGTTATTGTTATAATTATTATTTTATTGTGTTATATATGGGTATTTTACTTGCATGTATGTCTGTGTACCACTTAATGCCTGGTGCCTCTGGAGGCCAAAGAGGGCATTGGATCCCTTAGATCTGGAGCTACAGACAGCTGTGAGTCACCATGTGATTACTGGGAACTGAACCTGGGCCCTCTATAGGAGCAGTCAGTACTCTTAACGGCTGAGTCATTTTTCTAGCTCCTCTTTTACTTATTCTTGAGATAGGATCTTGTTATGTTGTCCAGGCTGGTCTCTTGAGCTCAAGAGATCCTCTTTACATAGTGCTCTTCCCAAAAACCTTGGACTGAAGACATATCATCAAGCCTGGCTAATATTTGTTTTTAAATAAAAATCTTTCATGCATTTGGTAAGACTTCAAACAGGGTAGAAGAGTCATTATTGGGAAGTAAAAGCCTTTATTTTCCTGTGAACGAGTATATTTACTTTTTAAAATGATTGAACTATTTCTGATAATTTGGGAAAGGAAGAATAATAAAGAAGACAACAAATGTCTTGTCCTTTGATTTTGATGTGCTTTGTTCTTGTTTTTATTCTTCTCTGTGAAGCCTAACCTTCATTTTTATTAGATGTAAACTGCATGAAGACAGTGATCTGGGTAAACGTTTGCATAGTGAGTAAATGGATTTTTCCCCAGAGCTGGTTGTAGATGTAGTTCTCAGCTCAGTAGTGGAGGAGGAACTCTGATCGTGGAAGCCTTGGGTTAAGAACAGCACCACCAAAGCAAGAAGCACCAAAACAAAGAAGACCAACGTTAGAAAGCTGTTAGACACCATAATAGCTTTTCTGTTTCCTTCCCCAATAGGAGGAAGAAGCATGCCATTCATAGCAGTGATACAACTTCTTCAGATGAAGAACGCTTTGAAAGACGGAAATCAAAAAGCATGGCAAGAGCAAGAAACAGGTTAGTAAACTTTTTAGTGATACTTCTATGGTAGAAGAGAAAAACAAGTTTTTTCTTTTTTAAAAGATGTTTCTATCTATAATGGTTTTGAGGAGGGAGGGGGAGAGAGAATATATATAATAATGATGGTTCTAGGCTAAAGCCTTACAGATGAGTAGGTAGACTAAGCTGTATGTCCAGGTTATGATAACCTACATTAGCAATTTTTTTTTGAGACAGGGTTTCTTTTCTTTGTGCAGCCTTGACTGTCCTGGAACTCACTGTGTAGACCAGGCTGGCCTTGAACTCAGAGTTCCATCGGCCTCTGCCTCAAGTGTTGGGATTAATGGGCTACCATCACTTGTTGCTAATGTGTTTTTAAAGAGTAAGTTAGGATTCAGAAATGTAGTGAAGTTGGAGTTATCATAGAAATGATACACTTTTTAGGCTGTCCCATATCGTGACCTTTGTCTGTACTAAGCTATATACTTGTGCTGTAATGACACACTGGAGGCTAGGTTTGTAGAAAAGAAAAAGATTTTATTTAGCATGTAGTTTTGGAGGCTGAGAGCATACAACATAGTGCTGTCTCTGGCAATAGGCCCCTGTGGCCACATCACATCCAAGCAGATGTCATTGTGGCAGGAGCACATGGCTGCAGGCTCTCACAGTGAAGTAGGAAGTGGATACTGACCAGGGTTTCCTGTAAGGCATTACTCTCCTCTTGTTCCCACTGACCAGAGTCCCTTTGGCTGGGCTTCACCTCCTTAAGGTCCTAGTATTCATATCACAAGAAAAGCTCCTAGCTCTGCCTATTGGGAGATAAACTGTGAGAAAATAGATGAATGTTCATGTTCGCATTATCTGGTGAGTTACTCATTGTGGTCACTTGAAAGTAGGAAGAATATTTAAAAACATGAACCCTTTTGATGTTGTTTTTCTGGATTATGATAAAGCAAAATGATGAAAAACATGTTAAAGAATATTTAAAATTTTTTAAACTTTTATTGATTCTTGTGAGTTTCATATCATGCACCCCTGTCCTACTCATATCTGTGCCTCCTCACCCTCACAATTTCCTCTCAAAAACACAAACAAACACAATAAGCAAAACAAAGCATAGAAACATCTTGTCATGGATGCTGTAGTATGTCACACTGTGATCCACAGTATAGCTCAGGACTGGCTTACCCATGCCTTTGCCATCAGGGCCAGCTCCACTGTGCTGCCCAGGTGAAGTGCAGAACCTGCTCTCTTGGGTGCTACAGCTAACAAGAGCAGGACTAGCTCTCCTGACCACCACAGGTGGAGAGTGGGGAAGGGCAGCACCTACTCACCCACTCTACCTCAGGGCAGATGAGTGGGAGGGCCAGCTCTCCCTTGTTCTTGCCCTTAGGGCTGGCTCACTTGTACCCCCTCCACCAGGTTCAACTCTACTGTGCTGTCCAGGTGAGGTGCTGGGCCCATATTAACTTACGTTGACATTAAAATGTGAAAGATTTAACAATATTTAACTTACTTATTAATTTTGTATTTGTATACCATTATGTACATGTGTGAAGGTCAGAGGACAACTTGTGGGAGTTGAATTTTGCTTCCCACTATGTGGGTCCCAGGGATCCCATTCAAGTCTTTAGGATGGTGGCAAGAACCTTTACCCACTGAGCTGTGCCACTGGCCCCTTAAATGTTTTAATGCCTTTATCTTCATGTCTTAAACATTTCAGATGTTTGCCTATGAACTTCAGAGCAGAAGATTTAGCTAGTGGCATTCTTCGAGAACGGGTGAAAGTGGGTGCAAGTTTGGCTGATGTTGATCCGATGAACATTGATAAATCAGTAAGTTTGTAAATGTTTTCCCAGAGTAGCTTTTTTGTTATGTTCTTAAGATTTTTCTTATTTCTAAAACAACCCATGTAAAAGTAGAAACTCAGATATGATTAGTATTAACACTTTCATGAATATGTGTTGGATCCTCAAAACCTGGGCTGCTTAGTAAAGTCTTTTCCTGTTTTTGTAATTAGAGTGTATAGCAGATTCCAGATGAGGTGGTACACACCTTTGATCCCAGCACTTGGGAGGCAGAGGCAGGCGGATCTCTGAGTTCGAGGCTAGTCTGGTCTACAGAGTGAGTTTCAGGACAGCCAGGGTTACACAGAGAAACCTTGTCTTGAAAAAACCAAACCAAGCCAACCAAACAAACAAAACCAAAAGAATATATAGCAGATAGGAAATGTTTTATGGTTCCATATACCACGGGAGCCAGTTTATTATTGTTGTAAGTACCTGATTTCATAATAGCACTTGGGTTTTATGTGCTTTATTTTGACTGTGATATTGCTAATGATTTTTAAGGGAAGCAAGGTTGGCATTACAGGGTTCGGTTGGGCATCATTTGTAATTTATTTGTAATTGGATCAAAATAAGAGGATTAAAGAGAAGTAAGGAATTCAAAGATGATGAAATTTAGTAAACTGATTGCTTTTGGAGAATGACAGAAACTGAATGTGCTGTGTAGGTTTTGGACTTAAGTAAATAGGTAGCTAATAGACAGACTTGAAAAGTATTGGGCGTTTCCATTATCTAAAGTAGAGTATACAAGAGGAGGAATGAGATTGGAAAGGTTGACTATACACATGTTACAGATATCTGTGGCATACCTTAGTAGAAGTTACATGTGAGTAATTGATTGGTTTGGTATAAGGTAAAATACCTGGGTAGAAATTTAGGCGTCATCAACGTAAACACTGCTGAAGTTGCTATGTTCAGTGAATGAACCCCAAGAAAGGGCTGAGGTGTAGGGAGACCACAAGCTTATAAGGATGTGGTTTGCTGGTCACAGCATCTCATATGGGGTCATTTAATTATCTCCAAATCAAAGTTACAGAGTAAACTATCTATTTCATTAACTAGGACAAAAGGAAATTTTAGATTATGTATGTCCTGAATCCCTAGAAAGTAGAACAAGTTTTTGAGGACTTTATCTTCTTTTTAGATTTAGTTTACTGATACTTTACTCTTTTAGCTTCAGATGTCTTTTCCAGTCAATTCTAATTTGATAACGTATATAAGAGAATTTAGCTTCTTTTTTAAAAAAGATTTATTTATTTATTTTATGCATATGAGTACACCACCATTACTCTCTTCAGACACACTAGAAGAAGGCACCAGATGTCATTACAGATGGTTGTGAGCCACCATGTGGTTGCTGGGAATTGAACTCAGGACTTCTGGAAGAGCAGTCTGTGCTCCTAACCACTGAGCCATTTCTCCAGCACAAGAGAATTTAGCTTATTTTAGAATGTTTCTGTTTTGACTTGCTTCAATTTTTATGGTTTATTTTTCCTGTCATAGTAAAAAATTCATAAAACATTTCCAAGTTCCATGGTAGAATGAGTAATAGGGAAAGGCTCTACCAGGGTCCAGTAGGCAGTATCTGTTAACATTCTGTGAAATTTTCTGTTTTCATTTTTTGTCTATATATTGTTTACAAAGTGTTTTAATTGGTGTAACTGCTATGAGTGAGAGGAACAGTCTCTGTCACTTATAGTGGTGTATCAGTGCTATGTCAGTGCTCTGCAATGCCGTCATTATTGTTCCCTATGGAGAAAAGTTAAACCTCTTTCCTAGTAGAGGAGTTAAGTAAATACCGAAGAGTAGATTTTTGTTTGATTAATTTGTGGTTTGGAGAGCCCTTGGTAACTAAGGTTTTCTTGCTCTATCCATGACCTAGGTTTTATTTTGGAAGGAGACAGTATTGCCCCAGCTGAGGATGCATAAGATCTATAAGATATTGAAAGGCATTTGAAGTATTAGTATGTAAATGTAACATCGCTTATAGATTTATTTTTAGGTTGGGCATTTATCTTATTCCTGAATTACTTGATTATAGAAAAATAGTTTTATTTGCCTCAGTTGAATTTTATCTTTGACTTTATTTTCTATACTTATTTCTATGTTGGCAAAACTTATTTGTATGTATGTTCACAATTTTCTAGGGGTGCATACCTTTAATCCCAATACTGGAAGGCAGAGGCAGGTAGATCTCTTGAGTTCAAGGCCAACCTTGTACAGAAGGAGTTTCAGCCAAGAATATATAGAGAAGCCATGTTTTGAAAAATGAGAAAAAAGAGAAAAGAAAAAAAATTCTCAAGGAATGTATTTCTGAATCATAGAACTCATAAATTAAAAAAAAATTACACACACTGGGCTGGGTGTGGTAGTGAATGCCTTTAATCACAGTACTTGGGAGGCAGAGGCATGCATATCTCTGAACTCAAGGCCAGTCTGGTCTATAAAGTGAGTTTCAAGACTAGCCAGGGCTACATAGACTTTGAGACTTTGACTCAAAAACAGACAAAATTATAGAACATATAAAATCACTTTATATTAAACTTCCCCCTCTTTCCTCAAGGTGCGGTTTGATAGCATAGGTGGATTGAGCCATCACATACACGCTTTGAAGGAGATGGTAGTTTTCCCACTTTTATATCCAGAAATTTTTGAAAAATTTAAAATTCAGCCTCCAAGGTATGTCATATATTAGATGTTTATTATTGTACTGCTTTTAATTAATTGAATATCAATAAGTTTGTCTTTGATTATAAAAATTTCATATATATTTATTTGACATGTTCTAACAATGACTCTTAGGAATTATTATTTAGAGCTCAAAGGCTTGTTTTCCATTTTGTAGTTTAGAAGTCATTCAGGCACAAGAGGAGATTCTGTGTACTGTCTTATACTTTCAACCTTCTTGATTGCAGGAGTTTGGTCCTTCGAGGACTCAGCAAAGTGAAAAATTGCAGATAGACTAGAAAAAGCTTTATCAGTGCTTAATTACTATATAGTAATTCAGCGTTATAAGAGGGAGAGGGGTATCTTAACATGGTAATTGGTGATAACAGTGACTGTTTTCTTTGATTGCTTCTAGGGGCTGCTTGTTTTATGGTCCTCCTGGCACAGGTAAAACCTTGGTTGCCAGAGCATTAGCTAATGAATGCAGTCAAGGAGACAAAAAGGTAGCATTCTTCATGCGAAAAGGCGCAGACTGCCTGAGCAAGTGGGTCGGGGAGTCGGAAAGGCAGCTTAGGCTGCTCTTTGATCAGGTAAGGAAACCAACTCATTCAAGGGCACATTTTTGTTTTTTTAAAAGAATATTTTTGGGCTGGAGAGATGGCTCAGGGGTTAAGAGCACTGACTGTTCTTCCAGAGTTCCTGAGTTCAATTCCCAGCAACCACTTGGTGGCTCACAACCATCTGTAATGAGATCTGATGCCCTCTTCTGATTTGTCTGAAGATAAATACAGTGTATTCATTAAATAAATAAATCTAAAATAAGAATATTGTATTTTGTCTACAAATGCAGTTATGAGGAGACATAATTCCAATTAGAGTGTGAAATTTAAGATTAGTAATTGTAAGCCTTAAAGACATACTTATCTTCTGTTATTTGTGAGAAATTGATTCCAGCAGTCCCTAGGATTCCAAAATCTACAGGTGTTTAAGTCTAATAAATAAAATCATAAAGGATTTAAATATAGCTTATTACATCTTCATGTGTGTTTAGCAGCATCTCTACATTTCTTATAATACCTCATGCAATGTGTGTACTGTGTAAACAGTTTGGGCAGATGTGTCCAACTTTTTGACTTTGCAAGAACATGTTGTTTTCTCCAGAACCATACAATTGAATTAAAAAAATACACAAAAATATCTCAATGTTTTAAGTAAATTTATAATCTTGGTTAGGCTGTATTCATAGATAAATGTCACATGAGCATAGGTTGGCACATCTGTTACCTTAGGAAGTAATGACAAGGGAAAAATCTTTGCACATGTTCGGTACAGATACAAGATTAAAAGAAGTTTTTTAAATCTGCAGTTGATTGAAACATGCATGAACTGTGCAGAACTTGTAGATGTGGGAAGCTTCTTACATTTAATCCCATTTTCTAGTGCTTTTGAATATTTATGATGATCCATAAAACACCTATTGTGGTTAACTGTTAGGTTTCACTGAAAACCTGTGATGTAAAGTAATCTTAGATTACGGTGTTACTGACTAAGTGGTACACACAGAAAATGTTAAATGTTGGTGGAAGGAATCTTATAAAACTGTATGTTATTTATTGTCATAGTTGTATTGTAAATGCTTTTCTGTCACTATAGTAAGTACCTGGGACAGTTTCTTAGGAGGAGAATGAGTACATCTGTTCTTATATTTGCTGGTCTTAGTCCTCAATTGGTTCCTTGGTAAGAAAGTACATGATGCTGGAGCAAATGTCAGAACAAAACTTTTAATATTTTAGTTCATTAGCTAGCAAGGAAAGGTGAAATATTGGTAAGCCAGGATCCCACAGTCTCTTCAGGATATGTCTTCAGTGACCTATAAGACATCTCTTCCTGAACATTTTACTACCTTTTAATCTAAGTGCTACCGTGAAGGTTCAGAAATTTAAAAATTGAATGTTTGAGGTATATTTACCTAGACCATGCTAGATTATAAACACATGATTTGTGGAATTCAGAAATAAATGAATGCTTTGAAAAGGCAAAATGAAATAAATGAGTAGGCTAAATGTAACAGGTACTTTTAAAATGTTATTTTCCAAAACAGAACATGGTAGTATGCAATTGTCCCAGATATTTTTATTATTATCACTGTGTGTGTAAGGCCTGAGTTCAATCCTTAGAATCACAACAAATAGACATAAGAGTAAAAGGGAATCCCACTCGCGATCCTGAGGTGAGAGGATTGCTGGAGCCTAGGCATGGGGACATGGACCCATCATCCTATCACTTGTCAGGGCGAGATAGGAGGAGGGTTGCTGTGAGTTTCAAGCTGGCTGAGCTAGAGAGTGAGAACCTGTCTCAAACAACAAGCAAATCCCAGTTTTCCTGTACTAAAAAAATTAGTCCTAATATAAGTTTTCATGTGCTTGCTGGATTTAGCAAAGGAAGCACGTCATATTTGGCAATTTATTTTATATTTGGTTACATATCCTTAAATATATGTGAATAAAAAATATAATCAAGACTTTATTAGCCATGCATTTCTTTGGTGATATATGTGAAATTCTTTGTAAGCCAGGTTTGCTGTCTAACACTTCTAATTCCAGCAGAGGCTGAGGCCAGTCTGGTATTCATGCTGAAATCCAGACACCCCTGGGTTATAGAATGGAAATCTCAAACAAAATATCAAACAAAACAAAATATCCTTTACATGAAAATGTGTTATAGATGTATAATTGATGAAACAGTTCAAATATCATTTAAAAGTTATTAGTGTAGAAGGTGACCTAGTAGCTGACACCTTTAATCCCAGCACTTGGGAGGCAAAGGCAGGTGGAGTTCTAACTTCAAGGTCATCCTGGTTTACATAGCAAGTTTCAGGCCAGTCAGGGCTTCATAGTGAGGCCCTGGGTTCAATTTTCATGTTTATATAAAGATAAAATGTATCTGAAATAGTACGTGTGGGCTGTGGTACGCCTTGTAGCCGACTCTGCTCGTGATGTCTTTTTACTGTGATGTCCTTGTTTCTGTTGGCTGGTTTTTTGATTTTGGTCCTTGTACCCATTAGGAAAATGTTTTAAATCCAGGTCTTGTACACATTAATAAAATGCTCTACCATTCAACTATATTCCTCAGCCCTACTGTGTGCTTTTAAATACTTGCTGCCTGCTGTACTGTTTGCTTTTATGTTCATTATTAAGAAAATACTAAGTTAAATTCAAAAATGAAAATTAATGAATATGAATTTTCTCTTTAGGCATATTTGATGAGGCCGTCTATAATATTTTTTGATGAGATAGATGGCTTAGCTCCTGTTCGCTCTAGTAGACAAGACCAGATCCACAGGTAAGTTTTTCTGAACTGATTGTATTGATTTCCCTTCCAGCCCCCATTCATTGACGTAGTATTTGGCTTTAGCCCTTGGTTAAACAATTGAAGCTTATAAGGATTTTTAAATGTGTCTGTTTCCTGGAGGCACCTTCACTCAACACAGGATTAATTTAGAGTCTGTAGAAATTCGGCTTCCTTAGGTTTGGGCTACTGTGATAGTCCTACTGTGAATATTTGTATTTGTGATTTTGTGTGAGTGTGTATTTCACTTTTTTCTGGGTAGATGTCCAAGATAGCAATTACTGTATCTATGATAAATGGTTATACTTACAAGTTAATACTATCTTTCTTAACCTCTGAGCCAACTCTCCAGTCCTTTTTAAAAATCTTTCCTATCTTAAAAAAATTTTAAATATGTTTTAAATTGCATCTGTGTGTGTATGTATATGTGTGAGAGTGTGTGTGAGTGTGTGTGTGTATGTATGTATGTATGTATGTGTGTGTGTATGTATGTGTGAGAGTGTGTGAGTGTGTGTATGTGTGTGTACTCAGGCTGTCATGCTTTGTGGCAAGCTATCTTCTGTTTAGTCATCTTCCCAAACTTTTAAAACTTTATTATTTTGAAACAGGGTTCTACTGTGTAGCCATGGCTTAGAATTCAGTAAACTGAGCTGTCCTAAAAACCTTAAAAACAACATTCACTCACTCACTCACTCACTCACTCACTCACTCACTCACTCACTCACTCACTCACTATGCTCAAGCAGAAGAGCATGTTTTTCCCATGATGTGTGTGTGGAGATAGGAGGACAGCTTTTGAGTGCTGCTGCTCTCCTGCTATGACTGTCCTTGGGATCGAGCTCAGGTTTTCAGGGTCTGCCTCAGGGCCTTTACCTGTGGCGCCGTCTCTCTAACTCCACTGTCCTGTTGTGTTCCTGTAATCTGAAAGAATTTGAACTGCTCCTTATCTCATCCCACTCCACACCAAAGCCTAGTTTTTCTGTTATTCATCTCTCTCACTTTATTTTGATGCTGATTATTTAGAAAGGTGTCTAATTTACAAATTCAGTCATTCATCAGGAAATAATGTTTGGATCATTGAATGACCATGGACATCTTGGTACAGTGACCCTATTTCACTTCTCTTCCTGAAGGTGTGTAGTCAGTCAGGTTTCTGCCATAGTCTGTCCAAGACTTGTAGTCAGCTTAATCCCCCATTCTGTCTACCCTGCTTCTGTCTAGTCACGTCATCCGTCTCTGTCTACTGCCATGTTTCTGTTCATTAGAGTCGTCGTTGGCAGAGACTAGCACTACTCTTGAGAAAACATCCATTTTGCGTGTTTCTGGAGCCAGTTAGTGCCCACCAATATTTTTGTGTGTCCCACATCCTGCTCTAGAGTGCTTTTGTGATTGTGGCATTTGAAAATAAAAGTATTTTTGACCCTGTGCCCATATGTCACATCCAAATCCACTGATTGCCATAAAAGAAATCATAGAGAGACTGTACTGTGGTATTGGACCCAAAGCCTACATAATTTACCAAGCTGGCACTCGGAGACACATTTTCAAAGAAAGCCACCTATACAGGGGCAGAGATATCTGATCAGCCAGATACATCAATGTCACTGCAAGCTCACAAAAATCATGGGAAAAGTAATAACTTGACAACTGAGCATAGTGGCTTTCAAGTAATAGACCTCTACAGGAAAAATGTAAGTGATAAGAAAGAATTCTGCAAAGTAAGCATAATGAAATTTAATGAATTGAAGTGAATACAGACAGCTTAACAATATTTAGAAGGTCATTCATGACATAATGAGAAACTCAATAATTCAAATAAAGATTAGTACTAGGGGAGGAGAAAGAGATTCTTCAAGGGGGCTGGAAAGGGTGCTTAGTGGACAATCATGAGGACTGAGGTTCAGATCCTAACACACATGGAACAATCCATACATCTTGTGACTGCCTGTAACTAGGTTTGAGGGATTAGGTACTCATTTTGGCTTCCAGACATTTGGTGTGTACCTGCACACATGTGTATACACACATGCACACACATAACACACATATCTTAAAAAATACAAAAGGTTTGTGAAACAGAGTAGGTTAAAAGAAAAAAAAATCAAGTGAAAATAGACATATAACCTATCCGAATCTAAGAGCTATACTAAAAGCGGTATGTATGAAGGCAATTTATTGCAGTAAACCCAAAATAAAAATTAAGTTTCAAATAAGTAACTTAATGATGCATCTAATAGGTATAGTAAAACAAGAATAGACCAAATACAAATTAGTAAAAGGAAGAAGTAATAATCAGAACAGAAATAAATGGAAACTTGTAAACATAAAAATAAAGTGATCTGTGATGGGAAAGATTTTTTAAAATAATATTGACAAACCTCTAGTTAGATTAATCAGAAAAAAGGTAGAGAAACCTCCTAAATAAATCCATTTATTTAACAAACATTTAAAGCTATTATAAAACATAACAGTGCAAATTTTATGAAAAACTATGGTAACAGGAAAATGTTAAACAAAAGGACACATGATTTTGGACATTTGACATACTGAAAGTGAACACTGATGACAGAAAAATTGGCTAGAACAATAATAACTGACAATATTGAGCTTGGTGTGGTGATACATGTGTATAATATTAGCACTGAGCAGCTGGAGGTCAGAAGATCAGGAATTCAAGGGCAGCTTCAGCAGTTGAGGCTAGTCTAGGGTGTATGAGACCCCCTTTCAAAACAGTAACAGCAAAACCAAACATGAAACAAAATAAACAATAAGAACGCATCATTAGTGAAAAAGACATCCAATAGAGAGAAAGCTAAGAGCAGTTACTTCACTGCTGAATTACGAGGCTTTTAGAAAAGAGTATTAATTGTATTAAATTCTTTTCCATTTGTTCCAAAAATTTGAAAGGTTGGGAAGCCTTCCAAACCCATTTTATGAGGCTAGTATCATCCTTATATAAAAGCCAGACAAAAACACAACAGAAATCCCTACAGACCAGTGTGTCTGATGAACATAAATGCCAATATTTTTACAGAATGCTAGCACATCAGAACAGCACATCCAAAACACTATACATTCCAGCCAAGTGAGGTTTATCCTAATGATGTCAAGATGATTCATCGTATACAAATGAGTAAATATAATCCCTTACATCTTCATTGGTTACTTTCTCCTTTCTGTGTCAGCACACCTGACCTAAGTAAGCAGGAAGATGGATTTGGCTGAGTCTGTCAGGGCCAGCTGTTTGTTTAGGGTGTATAGTAAGACAGCCCAGGAGTGAGGAGAAGTGCAGGAGTGCATTTGCCTGTCTCATGTGAGCCAGAAAGTAGAGAGACACTTTCCAGAGGAAAATGAAGTGACCTACTTCCCCAATTACATATCAGCCCCTACTTTTGACCACCTCCCAACTTGCATGATATTAGGTTTCTATTAATGAATTGATCTGTTGCTTAGAGTTTCCAGGACCAATTACACCTGTCAACCAAGCTCTTAAATATGTGGGCTTGTGGGAGACAATTTATATTCAAGCCACCACCTCAACTGAATGATTTGATAAACAATTTTTTTTAATTGGATACAGAAGGATCCTCCTCCAACACAGTGCTGGTTGTGTATGACACATCCTTGGCAGCGTATGGAATGGGCTGAAGCTGTACATGTTTACATCTGAAACATCATAACATGTAACATGCAATGTCTCTTAACAACATTAAGCATGTCTACCCTCACAGCTCTTGTTCAGTTTAGTACTTGAAATTTTAGACAGAATAATTAGACAGAAGTAGGAAATTAAAAGTATGTAAACAAGCTAATAAAGGATGAAAATTATTGTTGGATAACATGACTCATATAGAAAAATGAAATGATTCCGCTGAAAGGTTTTTAGACTTAGAAATTCAGAAACGTTAGAGGATACAAAGCTGACACACAAACCCGGCCATGACGCATCATTGGGTAAAGCTGCCTGTCTCGAAGCCTGAGGACTGATATAGTGGAAAGACAGCCAACTCACTAAATTGTCCTTTCTTCTCTACATGCTTGCTGTGGTATCCATGTACCCTTTCCCCTAAGAGAAATAAAATTGGGATAAAAAATTAGTAGCACTTTTCTACAGTAATATTAAACTTATGAAAGCAAGTGCTTCACAATACAAACAAAATACTTACAAGTTAGTGTAACTTAGGTAATAAAGATTTCTATGTAAGGAGAAGCTATATGATCGGGGCTGGAGAGATGGCTCAGTGGTTAAGACCAGTTGGTGTTCTTTTAGAGGACCAGAGTTTGATTCCCAGCACCCATGTTGTGCTTGTAATGCCAGCTCTAGGGTACCCTCTTCTAATCTATTCAGACGCCCACATACATATTTTTATATACACATTTGCACAAACACATGTAAATAAAAATTTAAAAATTAAGAGATTGAATGGAAATGGGAAAAATAGAAAGATATCTTCATTAATTAATTATTCAAAGTACATTACACGTCAATGCAATCCCCCCAAAATACCATTGACATTCTTCAGAAAACTAGATGAAGACAGCCTTAAAATTCATATGAAAGCATAAACCCTAGATCATCAGAGGAATCCTATGGACTAGAAAACTAGAAGTATTATAACACAATTTCAAGACATATTATAGAAGTGGTGTAACCAAACAGGCTGTTATTGGCTAAAGAAAGACACACAGACCAATTGAATAGAAGAGATGTAAAAAATAAACCAATATGTTTATAGTCAGCTGATTTCCAACTGAAATGTTAAAATCAAATATTTAAGAAAAATGACTCTTATATTTTTGGTTGTGAGCCTAGCCTTTAACGGCTGAGCCATCTTGGAGAGAGCAACAATACCAGCCAACCAGAGCTCCCAGGGTCCAAACCACCAGCCTGGGAGCACATATGGAGAGATCCATGGCTCCAGCTTTATATGTAGGGGAGAATGGCATAGGTGGGAGAGGAGTCCTTGGTCTAGTGAAGGCTGGATGCCCCTGTGTGGGAGACTTCGTGGATGGGGAAGTGGGAGTAGGGGCGTGGGTGGGAGCACATCCTTATAGAAGCAGGAGGAGGGGGGATGCGATAGGGGGCTCATGCGTGTGAGAGAAATGGGGAAAGAGGATCACATCCAAAATGTAAATAAGATATCAAAAAAATAGATAAATAAAAAAAAAAGAAAGATAACTCTTCTATAAATGGTACAAGGAACTTGTATTTCCTCAGTTGGTAAACTTTACCTCGACTTCCCATTCTATACAGAACCAACTCTAAATGGTCCACAAAGCTAAAGATAAGATCAGAGCTCAACAATACCATCAGTAAAGGACCAAGCATCCAAAACTTGAGCCTGTGTGGATCATTTCAGGTTTAAATGAGACCAGTAGTTAAAATAAACTTATAATTAAAGATACTAGCTTACTTTATTTCTGGCTAAGATGCTTATATCATAAAATTTCAGCCATCTAATTAGAAAACATAAATTATAGATATTTCCTACATATAAATAGTATTTTACATTTCAGTTTTGTTTGTAAGTTTTTAAACACAGCTAGAATAGTGTGTATGGGACAGAAAATTATTTTTGACATGTTTTGTTTTTTTTCCAGAAATTGTTTCAGCAGTAAAAATAAGAAATAGGAGTGAGAACAGTTGGCAAACTAAGAAAAAACACCATTGCTAGAAATAGGGGAACTGTAGAGACCCTACATTTCCAGATGGAAACAAACAGACAATAGCAAGATTGCTGTCTCCCAAAAATAGAGTACTGTCACCCTCCCCAACTTACTTTCTTTCTTTTTTTTGGTTTTTTGAGACAGGGTTTCTCTGTGTAGCCCTGGCTGTCCTGGAACTCACTCTGTAGACCAGGCTGGCCTTGAACTCTCGAACTCAGAAATCCACCTACCTCTGCCTCCCAAGTGCTGGGATTAAAGGCGTGTGCTACCACCACCCGGCTCTCCCCAACTTTCTGTACACTTTCAGTATTGTTTTCTCTGTGTTGCCTTAATATGTATTTGTGGTACAATTATTGTGTTAGTATTTAAGACTTTATTATTAACATGAATGTTTACATTTTTCTTTGATTAAGTTTTGCGTGGGCTTTTCTTTTGTAAACAGCTCTATAGTGTCAACCCTCCTTGCTCTTATGGATGGATTAGATAATAGAGGTGAGATTGTTGTTATTGGTGCTACAAACAGACTTGACTCTATTGATCCTGCACTCAGGAGACCTGGTCGTTTTGACAGAGAATTCCTTTTCAACCTGCCTGATCAAAGGGTAAGGGTTTTTGTTGTTGTTGTTGATATATGTAAGTGTGTGTGTGTGTGTGTGTGTGTGTGTGTGTGTGTATGTGTGTGTGTAAGTGTGGTGTATGTATGTATGTATGTATGTATGTGTGTGTATATATATATATATATATATATATACACACATGTATACAAACATGAACATTTATACATATATACATGTGTATATGTCGTGTACACACATGTGTATGCACACACACATATGTAACTCAGTTTCAAAACATATACTTTGAAGATGATACCTCTTGCCACACTTTGCTTATTTACTTTCCATTAGTTTAAGTCTGGGAAGGCTATTGCATCACATGATTCCCTGCCAATGGTCTTTGCAGGAAGGTTGCATTGGAATTTGGTACTAGCCATGCTACTGCTTCATGGGCCTGAGTTACCTTTCCCTAAATTACTTTGATTTTGTTTGATTTTCCTTTAGGAAGTTACTGTGTTGGGTTTGTTTGTTTGTTTTTGTTTTTGTTTTCCTCTCTCTACACTTCAGCACATTTCTTGCCCAAGTAGATAGAATTCAGTTTTGACCATAAACATCTTCAATTTTAAGAAGAGCTGTGTGCTTTCTTTGGTTCCAGAGACCTTGCTTATAGCCAGCAAAAATGGCCTTGCACTACAGCCTTGCAGACATAGTTGCCTTTTAGAAGTTCTGTTCCCAGCAGGCCCCAGTAACCTGCCCCCAAAGTTCAGCAGCAGAAGCTTTGAAGGTTGTATTTTCACTAATTTTTGCTTATGGGATATCTTAGTTAATACTTAAAAAAAAAAAATCTTGTGTAGCACTTCTAGTTAATGCTTGTATGTGTCTCTAGTGACTCCTCTCCCACCTATGCCATTCTCCCCTACATATAAAGCTGGAGCCATGGATCTCTCCATATGTGCTCCCAGGCTGGTGGTTTGGACCCTGGGAGCTCTGGTTGGCTGGTATTGTTGCTCTCTCCAAGATGGCTCAGCCGTTAAAGGCTAGGCTCACAACCAAAAATATAAGAGTCATTTTTCTTAAATATTTGATTTTAACATTTCAGTTGGAAATCAGCTGACTATAAACATATTGGTTTATTTTTTACATCTCTTCTATTTTCCCCAGTAAACTTTTTAAAAAATTTAGTTGTTTTTATTTTTTATTAGTATGCATATTTTGCCAGCATGTATGTAAATGTACTGAGTGCATGTATGCTTCTCATGGAGGCTAGAGGAGAGCACTGGATCCCCTGAAGCTGAAGTTACAGATGGAGCATCTGGGGCTAAGCCAACTCTCCAGCCACCCTCCCTAAAAATATGTCCTTAAATATCCTGTACTCAGAGTTTCATAGTTAACATATCAAGTGTAGTTAGCTAAAACCAGTAAATATTATCCATTTTGTTGAGGTATTTATAAATTTTCCCTAAAGACAGACTAATATATGGTCATTTATTTTTTTAGTAAGTTATAAAAAGTTTTTCCTTCCTAATTGTAATTAAAATTTTTGTTTGTGTTGATCTGTTTTTTAAATTTCCATGATGAACTCATATTGGAGAAGATGTACTAGAAGTGTCTATTGTTGTCTGTGAGACGCCTGGTTTACATACCTAGATGTAGCAGATGTGGTGATTAGGAGTGCCAGGCAGACTATGCCCTTCATAGGGCATTTTGATACCTCAGTTTGACATCTGTCTGCATAACTATCCGTCATTCACTTAGATTTGGATCCACAAACGAATTTAAATGCTTCAAAATGCTACAAAGTTTACTTTTATTCGGACAGCATATATAGCCTCTCTTGCTCTTTTGTAAATATTGTAATTTACTCTTTGATAATTTCATAGTTGTATATGATATGTTTTGATCATATCCACCCACAATTTTCTCCCTTCAGATTGCCCTGGACCCTCCCTCAGTAGCAACCCATTCTTCTCTCTACTCCATGTTCTCTTAAGTCCCTTCCCTTAAAAACTATCTCACTGGGTCTACTTAGTCCTGCCCATATACACATAATAAATGGGTTTGGGGTCATTTACTGGAGTATGGTTAACCTACCATTACCCCCAATAGCTCCTCAGTCAGGGGTGGGGCCTTCTGCAACACTCTTTCATTCTTTGCCCATCTTGTGCCAGTAATGACAGCTGCTGTGAATATATGCCTTAAGTGGCCTCATCATGTCAGAAAGCAACATTGCCCCACACTCACCCTTCTTACTCTTACATCCTTCCTGCCCCTTCTATGATGTTCCCTGAGCCTTGGGGTGGGCTTGGGCCTGGATGTAGTCTCATTTTCATTGCTCAGGTGCAGCTACCAGAACAGTTCAGGGACTAGAGGTGGATTTAATTGTAGGAGATATGGACAAATTGGCACATTCTGTCTCGATACAGAGAATCACCAGTTTGTGATATTTAACAACAGGCTAAGCCCAGAGTTGTAGCCCTACCAGTTCATGGGGAAAATGTTTTGTTCATAGGGACATTGTTAGTGTTCTTGGGCCTGGCTTCTGGAAGAGATCTATGTTGACTTGTGTTCTCACGTAGTATTTAGGCAGTAGGTGAGGAATGTGGGGATAGATAGATATTCTTGAAGCCAGATGAATAGAGCATCAGTGAGAGCATGGGTGGGATCTGTTTCTCACTTGTTGCTAATAGGAGGAAAACCTTCCGGTGGTGTATTTAGCAGGTTTTAAGTTACCAGTGATTCTCACCATGGTTGCATAGCTTTGATTGCAGTAGAGTTTGTTCAAGAGACCATTAGAAGACATTGGAGGCAATGTTTGAAGTATTGCTGTAAAAGCAGTCTAGGGCTGTTGACAGCTTTATGAGAAGAAGCACTTGTCATGGAATTCTGATGACATGAATTTGATCCCCAGATTCTGTAGTCAGAGCAGAGAGATGATCCCAACAGTTTTCATGTGATGTAACATGTATGCACACCCCTGCCTACCTCCCCACCACTAATACTAAATAAATTATAAAAGGTGGTATGTAGGAAAGTAAAATTCAGTTTTAACTTCTAGTCACACATTAGTGATTCACTATTTAATGCCACCAGTAAAGCTTCTTTACCTCTTAGAACATTAATTGTCTAAACTCATGAAACGAAGACTAGACTGTCTTAGGGGTTTTTTTTCTTTCCATTTTTCTTTTTTATGTATGTGAGTACACTGTAGCTGTCTTCAGACACACTAGAAGATGGCATCAGATCCCATTATGGATGGTTGTGGGATGTGGTCACAGGGAATCGAACTCAGGACCTCTGAAAGAGCAGGCAGTGCTCTTAACCTCTGAGCCATCTCTCCAGACCTCATAATCTTAGGTTTTATAACTAATAGGTTGATGTGAATGCCAAGGTGTTTAAAATTCTTTTAAAACAGATAACAACTTAGTGTTGGGTTACAGTCAGAATTGTTACAGCAAACACGAGAAGCGGTGCTGTCTTATGCCACTGTACTCTTCTTCTTAGGCCAGAAAGCACATCTTGCAGATCCATACCCGGGATTGGAATCCAAAACTGTCTGATGCATTTTTAGGAGAATTGGCAGAAAAATGTGTTGGTGAGTGCTCCTATTTGAACTTTTTGACTGTCACTGCTTGTCCTACTCAGCGTCCCTTCCCCTTTATGTTGAAATGTGAATGAGTACAGTTTTTATGTCTTTAACTGTGTGATAGATGGCTCTGCATTGATATTTAAAAGTTATAAAAATGTTTCACTTAAAATTTCTCTGAATTGAATTTTCATTTTGTCAGGTGTTTGATGAACAAAGCTTAGAAGTAAAATGGGTTTCATTGAATGCTGAATATCCTTCATATTACTACAGTGTTTCCTTTTAGGAATTATCCCTTCTCAGACATTTCAATGAGTCTCCTATGCTTTTTGGACAGGACTAATGGGCTCAGCTTTGTTCCTGTAGTCTAGGAAGGAGCTGGGTGGGAAGAATCACCAAAGAAAATACTTACTGGTATTTACCAGTATTGCCTCAAATAGAAAACTTTCAGTTTAGTTTAAATACATCACAGTAGAAGACGTCACCCACAGAGTAAATCAGCATTGCTGCCCTACGAGGATGAGAGTACTGATAACCACGGAGGCAGACTCCAGGCTTCCTCTCTCTAATTAGGTCTGAAATAAGAGGTCAGCAGTTACTGAATGTACACAAAGGAAAGTCCCCTCATTCTTTGTCCTTCTTGGCAAAGAGAGCATGCACTAAACTCATTTCATGTTTTTTTTTCATACTCTGTAAAATATAAAAAACAAATAAAAAAACTACCTGTCTTCATGAATATTTTAAGCATTATGAAGAAGTCTTTCAAATAAATCCATTAATAACATCTCCTTGGGAAAACTTTAAAGTTACCAAAACCAAAAAGAACAACTTAGCTAAAAAAAAAAAATTTTATTGTGATCCACTATCAAATAATTAAAACTTAAATAGAACATTAGTCCATTCAGTTAGCTACATCCGAATTATCCTCTTCATCCACAGGGACTTCCATCTCCGAAGCAGCATCCCTCAGCTTTTGAACCACAAAGACCTCGACATCTTCTGGTGAGGAGAAAACGTAAATCTCTCCAGCACTACACCAATTTAAGCTTTGCCTGGTATAAGAGAGCATGCGCCAGACCCATTTCATGTACATTTGGCTTGATCTTTGCAAAGCCTTGTGCTGCTTTATGGGAGAGGGTGGTACTTGGTTCAAACGAAACAAAACAAAACAAAACCCAGTCTTTCCTTTTTAGATCCCCCCTTTATTTATCATATTATAATATTAGAGTTCAGATCAGACTGGGAACCTTTGTAGATTTTTCTTTGAATCTCTCACTGAATGACCCTTAGTTGAAGTTTACAGACGTCTTTAAGAAGTGAGAAATCCCTTAAGTAGTTATTTTAAAATCACTTTCTATTACCCTACCTTTCATCTGAGATGTTGCACACTGTACTTTAATTCTTTATCTTAATATTTGAGTCTCAGTTTTCATATATGTTTCCAAAGGTCAGTCAGTACTCTGTACTTTTCCAAGTGACTTATTTTAGCTTGTAGTTGGTCTTTAAAAGATATTTACAGTGTAATTTCTTACTGGACTGAAACTTCTTGCCTTCCCTATTTTCATGGGTTGGTAGTATGTATGATATATGTTTATATATACTATTGGCTTCTTGATGAGTTAAATAAAATTCCATTGAAATTAAATGATTGTGTGTTCAGTTATGGCATCAATTTCATTTAAGAACCCAGTTCTTGTTAAGAGTAGTCAAATGCAGGTCTTCAAGTAGGAATAGAACAGTAATAAATTTTAAATTCATTTTGAATATTACTATATACCCCAAAGATGTTTTAACATATATGGTTTCAGTTTAGTGAGATTTATGCCTAACAAAAGATTATGCAGTCTTGGTGAATATCTGCAAGGATAGTTGGCTTTTTATATTTACTTTGAAATAATTTGGAGGTTTTTGCATTGATATCAGGTATTCTTTTTAAGTAATAAAGAAATTTCATAAAAAGCTGGTGTCAACATTTATACAAATCATAGCTTACAATTAATAAAAATGATTATCTAGGGGCTGGAGAGATGGCTCAGCGGTTAAGAGCACTGACTGTTCTTCCAGAGGTCCTGAGTTCAAATCCCAGCAACCACATGGTGGCTCACAACCATCTGTAATGAGATTGGATGCCCTCTTCTGGTGTGTCTGAAGACAGCTACAGTGTACTCATACACATAAAATAAATAAATAAATATTTAAAAAAAAATGATTATCTAACATTTTTCTGTTTATTTTCAGTGAGAGGCTTAAAACAGTGAAAACATGTCTATGAAATATCTGTATTTGAGGCCTTCATTTTGTTTGTAATTGTTTTTTAAGAAAGCTTCATAAAAATTTTGACCCTTGTTTCTAATCTGATCCTTTATAGTTATGTTTTCAATCTTTACAATAATTATCACCTAATAGTAACATGAAAGAACCATTTTTCTTTGCTTCAGTCTGTTAGTGTCCAGTAGAGCATTGCTTAGGAGTATGAAATCTGGGTTTTGAAAAGGGATGCTTTAAAAATTAAGTGTAAACTTTTAACTTTTAAGGTTGTATTATTCTTTCAGTATCATCTGTTTGCTAAACCAGAACACTTGTGAGAGTACAAGTTGTGCTGTCAATTACAGCCGGACAAGAGCCCTACCTAGGAGGCCAATGTTTATCTAAAGCATAGTGATTTTGGCCATGATTCTGATGCACCTTAATTCAGCATTTGAATCTAGTGAAGCAGATATTAAATAAATGGTTCTCAACTTTTTTGTGCATCAGAGTAATTTATAAAAATTTCCCAAAATATATACTTAATTTTAAACTCTCAGAGAGTGATTCACTGTTTTGGGACCTGGGAGTTTGTATTCATTCTGATGATTTTTTGTTTTGTTTTTGTTTTTCGAGACAGGGTTTCTCTGTGTAGCCCTGGCTGTCCTGGAACTCACTCTGTAGACCAGGCTGGCCTCGAACTCAGAAATCCACCTGTCTCTGCCTCCCAAGTGCTGTTATTAAAGGCTTGCGCCACCACTGCCCAGCCATTCTGATAATTTTTTTTTTTAAAGATTAATCAAAGGCATTATATGTTTGGTAATGGTTAATAACAAAATGCTCACTCAGAGGTGTAACCCAATACCCAACCTAGATATACCAGCTACCTTAGACTGTAGGAGACACGTGACATCTGCCTCCATTTTCCCTTCTCTCTCTTTCCTCTCCACTCCATTCTGATAATTTTTTAAAGTTGAGAACCACAGATACAGGCCAGTAACTTTCTCACAAGTAGATAAAGAAAATATTTTCTGCCTTTTTTTGTCTGTTGATTGTGATTATCCACTGAAAATTTCCTTTAGAAAATGGAGTCTGTTGTTGTTAATAAATTCAATTTTGTGGACTCAAATTATGAAAGAATGAATAGTATATTGTCATTGTATATAATTAACATGTTATTATGGCAAATATAGTGCTTTATGTTCTTGGAGAATTTATGAATTTAGTTGCTGTTGCATCTTGTCGGCCTCTGAGCTTTTCCCGTTAACTTGAGCTGCTGTTGTAAAGAGGACCACTGCATGTTCATTAACTGTGCATATATTTATCAGAAATATAAAATATGGTTCTTATTTGATGATGGTAGTTTATTTTTATTTTACCAAATTCATGTACTTGTGATGATTTCCTCTGTATAATGTTATACAGGTGTTCTGTACTCATTTTGTTGAAATAGTATAGCAACTGTATGTCAAAGGAAAATGTACTTAAAAATTTATTAATGGAGAAGTATAAAGTGGAAGACTAATGATAAGCATAATTATTCTGAAGAATTATTTGGGAGGTAGATTGTTATTTATGCTTAATCTTTTTATAGTTTTTGAGGCAAATTCTCGCAGATTATAAGTTATCATGAGTTATTTTTCTCTTTTGTAACCACCATTTTCATTTTGGTATTTATAAGCTTCATAAGGTCAATGTGAAGTATAAAGAGGAAGATAAACTCAATAGCAATCCCTGAGTTTAGGGAACAATGTTCTATAACTTGTTCAAATGGCTCCCCCTGCTGGTGTAATTGATAAGGCTGACCAAGTGAAGTTTAATTTAGTTGTTGATAGGAAAAGACAGTCTTTGGCTAATCTGAAGTTTTTTTTGTTTGTTTTTCCCTTTTGTGACATGGGTCTTTAGCAGATAATTTTTTTTAAATGTATGTTTTGTAGAAGTAAATAGGTATATAATGAAAGTCAATGTGGGAAACAATTTTTTTCCTTAACGGCTTTGTAGCTGTTGGATGAGTTACAATGTTAAGTTACAGTGTTTTGGATAGTTGATTCTTAGCAACTATTGCACTATGCTCAGATCTGATGGTAAATTACAAATTTCTGAAGATTCTTCTGATACATACTTTTGTATCAGCTTTTCATATGTGTTTAGGAAGTTAGTAATATTCGAAAAAATAAGCCAGGAGTGGTGACACACACCTGTAATCGTAGGTACTTGGTAGGCCAGGGCAGGAGGCCTGGGCAGAAGGCCTGGGCAGTTTAGCGAGATTTGGTCTCAAAATAAAATCAAAGAAAGATGAACAATGCTGCACAGTGGTATAGTGTGTGGATAAAGTACTGATTAAGATTAGTTATGAAAGATTGAAATGTAGCTGTTATTCTTTGAAAGCTTGCCCTGAAGAAGTTTATACAGTGTAGTCGGTGGTTTTTGACATATAATATAGGACTTTTTTGTATTAATGTCATTAGCTTATGTTTTTATTAATTTAAAATACTTAGAACATTTTTTGTCATAAGTACTTAGCCCTTAATTGAACAGTTTTGTTAGGTGATTTTAAAGGGTTCATTTCAATTTTGCCAATAAAATAGTACATAATTACTAATTATTTTAGATAGAAATGTATATATTAACAAACCATAATGGTCTTGGGAAGAATTAGCTTAACTTTGTTACTTTTCTTGTTTTGTGCATTAGGCTACTGTGGAGCTGACATCAAGGCCCTGTGCACTGAAGCTGCCCTGATTGCCCTGCGGAGGCGTTACCCTCAGATCTATGCTAGCAGTCACAAACTGCAGCTGGATGTCTCCTCAATAGTGCTCAGTGCCCAAGACTTCTACCATGCAATGCAGAACATTGTACCTGCTTCCCAACGTGCTGTGATGTCTTCAGGACAGGCGCTGTCTCCCATTATAAGGCCATTGCTAGAAAGAAGTTTCAACAACATCTTAGCAGTCCTGCAAAAAATATTTCCTCATGCAGAAATTAGCCAGAGTGACAAGAAAGAAGGTACTGTAAACTACTTTTTTTGTATTGTGAAAATAAGAAAAAAATTTCTTCATAAGATTAGTTAGAACTTTATCTATTTCACTAATAACTGACTATTTCAGAACTCACATGTTGCCCATAAATGGTGGTTGCCTGGTGAATGTTTATTCACTCTTAATATAGGGATTTTGCTAAGGAAGTTGGCTATAGTAATAATAGCTTATATTTATTATAAAGTACTTACATAAATTATTCATTAATCCATATCAGAGTACAGTGAGTTCGGAGGAGCTTTAGCACTTTGAGTTATAAGTAATTTGAGTTATGTAAGGTCACTTAGTAAGATTTGAGTCAATTCAAACATAGGGAGTCCGTCTGCACGGTCTGCACTTTGTTATAGCGCTCCTGTAGATGCAGTTCATCTGGATGTTGACAGAGCACTCTTCATTTGTGCTGACTAAAATGGGAGCTGTTGGTAAGCGATTAAATTTCAACCTAATTGTCCATAATTTTAAATTTAATTAAACCTCAATCCTGTACTTTGGATAAAATCAGAAAATCATCCTAAAAATCACACATTTTCATGAGAAAAAAAGAAATATCTACTGGAGCTATAAGTCAGTGAGTGGCATGCTGGTCTACCTTGCCTAAGGTCCTGACTCAGCTCTCAGTTCCGTGTTAGCTGGACATGGTGGTGCACACCTGTACCACTGAGAGGTGGAAGAAGCAAGCTCTGAAGTTTCAGGTCATCTTTTGAGGGCCAAGTTAGAAGGACAGTATGAAACGTTGTCTCTTTCCCCCCAATGTCCCCCCAAAACTTTAGGTTTATGTTGAAATCAAATAAGACCCATTAAGTTTAAAGGTGAAGTAGTGAGGGTTTTATTTTTTGTTTGTTTAATGTGGGATTTCACTATGTATTCCTGGCTGGCCTGGGTGACCTGCCTGCTTCTGTTTTTAGTGTGTCTTGATTATTTTAATTTTAATTATTTAATATTATTTTTAATTATTTTAATTCCCCCTTTACTTAGTGTAAAGGAATTGCCTATTGTGAGAGATTTTTGATATTTTTTTCCATTTGAGAATTTCCATTTTATGGCAATGTTCTCTTTTTTATATACTTTATTTTTGTAAGTGCAAAGTGTGCTTTACTTCCATCCAACAAAACTAAGTTGCATGTATTAGTGGAATAACAACTACATTTTATTCAAGTTATAAATCCTTGTCTTTCATTACTTTATATATATTTTCTAGTTTGTTTTAGTCTTTAATATTTTTCCTTAGACTTGATTCTTTCCTTGTTTGTGACATTATCACCTAAAAGATTTTCTCTTATTTCCCGAATAAATTTAAAACTATTAGTTTTACTAAATGTTTAGCTTTTAAAAGCCACCACTAACTCTTCTTCCTTGAATAATTCTCTATCTCCTCATTTTTTTCTGTCTCATTTTTGTGTGGTTATTAGCCGTGTGTATGTTCTGTGTGTGGGTGCACATGCATGCTGGTGTGTGTACTTTTGGAGCATACAGCTGATGTCAGGCATCATCCTTACTTGTACTTCACCTAGTTCACTGATTCAGAGTCCCAGTCAAACCAGAGCCTGGCGTGTAGTTTTGCTAGCCAGCTTGCTCTGTCAATTTTTGTTTCTGCTTTCCAAGACCGAGATTATAGGAGGGCTGCCATACTCACATGGTATTTATGTGGGTTCTGGAGAGCTGAACTTATGGTAAGCACTTTAACCACTGAGCTGTCTCCCCATCCCTGTATCTTATCTTTATACAGTGTTCTATTCTTTGTTTTAGAAGTATATATTTCCTCCCTTTGTCCCTCCTTCCCTCTCTCTTCTCTTTTTTCTTCTTTCCTATTTCCTTCTCTCTTTTCTTCTCCCCTCCCCTCCCTACTCTCTGTCTCCCTTCCCTTCTCCTTCCAAGGAAGGAAGGAAGTAAGACCTAGGGTCTTACTATGTTCCAGTTTTTGAGTAGCTGACATCACAGGTGTGTTGCACTGTGTGTGAGCAGAATTGATTTCTGGCAATATCAGTTCTTTACCTGCTACACATAGAGCACTGCATTTATCTACTGAATTGGCACTTTTAGTAGTATGTGAAATATATGTGTTAATACTTAAGTTCTGGAAAAGTATTGTGTTCTCAGTGGAAATTTAATTATAGATAATTCACTGAGTAATAATCTTCCAGCCCGTAGGAGAACTAATGCTACTTGAATGGGTGCACTTTCACTCTGAGTTGATACTGACGGTCTAACTCTATTTTTTTATTTGTTTGTTTGTTAATGGCTTACTTTATTTTTTTCTATTTTTTTATTTTTTAAGATTTATTTATGTTCTTTATATGAGTACACTGTAGCTGTCTTTAGCCAGACCAGAAGAGGGCATCAGATCCCATTACAGATGGTTGTGAGCCACCATGTGGTCGCTGGGAATTGAACTCAGTACCTTTGGAAGAGCAGTCAATGCTCTTAACCACTGAGCCATCTCTCCAGCCCGACTTACTTTATTTTTAAATATGTATTTATATGTGGGTATGTGTACTTGAAGGAAGGTGCCTGCAGAGGCTAGAGCTCCTGATGGAGCTCCAGTTACAGGCAATTGTGAGCTGCTTGGTGTGGTGCTGGGTCCTTTGCATGGGCAGTATGCATTTTTTCTAAAATTTATTTTTATATATGTTTATGTGTCTGTGTTAGTATATGTTATACATTGGATCTTCTGGTGCTAGAATACAAGTGGTTATTAGCTACTTGACAACTAGGTGCTAGCAACTCTGGTCCTCCAGAAGAGCAGCAAGTGCTCATGACTGCTGAGCCATCTCTCCAGCTCCCCCAATTCTTCTTTTTCTTCTTCCATTTTAAAAATTAATTAACTAGGGCTGGAGTTAAGACACTGACTTTTCTTCCAGAGGTCCTGAGTTCAATTCCCAGAAACCACATGATGGCTCACAACTATCTGTAATGGGATTTGATGTCCTCTTTTGGTGTGTTTGACGATAGCTACAGTGTATTCACATACATAAAATAAATAAATCTAAAATTAATTAATTAATTAGTTTTTAATTAATTAATATTTAAAGAAAGAATTTCACTCGGTAGCTTTGGCTGGCCTGGAAATTGATATACAGATCAGTCTGGCCTTGAACTGACAGAGGTCCACCTGTCTCTGTTTCTCAAGTGCTAGAGTTTTATTAGTCCCTCCTACCTGAATGTTATGTTAACTAGGCACATTTTTTCATTGAAACGTGAGGTCATTTAAAAAGAACTGGTCAGTTTTTGTTTTTTTTTTTTCAGTTTCCTTATTGTTGCTTTTGTAAGAACTGGCTTTTGCTCAGCTGCCTTAGTACCTGAATGGGATATGAAATGGGCTGGTTTGGTTTCAATTAAACTCACAGGGTGTATTTTGTGAGGCCACCATTTCTTTCCTAGACTGTTAGTCAGCAGTCTCCCAAATTACAGTTCATAGTAGGTATGAATAATTTATAAATGTGATGGAATCATGCTCCTTATGTTTATAAATTAGAAAAATGCTACAGTGTCATCCTTTTATCTGATTCATCTGTATTTTTACTGGATAGTGTATTAGCTGATGTCACCTGATTTTAACCCATTTTCTTTGGCTTTTAAAAAGCATTGTTATTATATGAGTTTATAATTCTTGTGCTTTTCGTCTCACAGATGTAGAAAGTCTGATTTTAGATGATAGTGAAGATGAGAATGCTTTATCGATTTTTGAGATGAGTTGTCACTCAGGATCACCAAAGAAGTCATCGCCAGCTACTGCTGTCACTAAACCTTATCTCCACTTTACAATGTGAGTAAGCTAGAATGGGTTTTCTACTGTACGTTTTTAGAACACAGTGTGTTTTCTAGTGAATATATTTTTAAGGCATTTTTCTTTGTACACAATTCAGAAAAGCTTTTACTGTGTCTTGTTTTTTGGTGTGTGGTAATAATTATGTTGTTGGTCACCTAATATTTATTTTTCTCAAGAAAAAGACTGTCATATGCTAATTTGTCTATGGAAAATAATTTAGTGTTGGTGGTTCTTTTCTTTTTTTTTTGGAGTTGAGGAAGAATTAATACCTTTGGAAATCAACTCATTGTCCCTGGTTTTATTGCTTTTTATTTGAACTAAAATGGATAGTTAAGAAATATTTACCATGGTATATTAACTTGTGATAAGTTTTAGATGAAGGTTTAGAAACTCCAAAGCCACTAAAAGAGATTTTGAATTAGAAATTGCTCAGTATGCCGGGCGGTGGTGGCGCATGCCTTTAATCCCAGCACTTGGAAGGCAAAGGCAGGAGGATTTCTGAGTTCGAGGCCACCCTGGTCTACAGAGTGAGTTCCAGGACAGCCAGGGCTACACAGAGAAACCCTGTCTCGAAAAACAAAACAAAACAAACAAAAAAGAAATTGCTCAGTAATTAAAGAACATTTTGATTCTTAACAGAGCATTAGTTTATACTTTGTAATTTGAGTTTTACTGTTTTTTTTACTTACCTTTATCTTTTTACTGTCTATGTTATAGTGCAGATGTAATTTTAAATTAAGAGACCAAGTAATTTTCAAATACTAAAGTATCACTACTTCCATTTATATAATTAGTACCATAGTTAAAGGACTCAGGTTTTGTTGGGGTAGATTTAATAGTCCTTGTGTCAAGTAGACTGCAGTACATGCCCTTCCTTTATCCTTTTCTTTTAGTCTTTTTCTTTCCTTTTTTTTAAAGATATAGTCTACTTTGTACCTTAGTCTGGCCTATAACTCACATTGTAGTTAGTCCAGATTTGCCCAAATTTGTGGTAGTCTTCTGCCTCAACTTTCATGTGTTGAGATCACAGATTTGAGTTACCATGTTTGGCTGAATCAGTCAATGTTCTTTCAAGTAATTTTTAAAAAGTATTTTGAACAAGTTTAATCCTTCAGCCTGAATTAACGTTTCCTTCTTCCTTGTAGATTGTGATAAAATTTTGGTTTGACTGTATGCATTGTTAACTCTTTGTTGTCGATTGCCTTTTAAAAGTGAGCTTAAGTGTCTTCCATTTACTTTCTTTTCCTTGATGTGTTCCTTTAGGGCAAACTCTTCCCAGCAGGAAGTTCCTTTGTCTTCCTTTCCACACCCTTCCCTTCTGTTTGTAGGGAAGCTTTCTTTGACTTCACTAGCTTTTTTTTTTTTTTTTTTTTTTTTTCTCTCGAGACGGGGTTTCTCTGTGTAGTCCTGGCTATCCTGGAACTCACTCTGTAGACCAGGCTGGCCTCGAACTCAGAAATCCGCCTGTCTCTGCCTCCCAAGTGCTGGGATTAAGGGTGTGCGCCACTACTTTTTATTACTTTTTATTAGTCTGTTTTCTTGGTAGTTAAAGGCAAACTAAATACTTTTTTTCTGCTTTTTAACAACTAGCCTGTCTGCATGTATGTGTGTTGCTCATTTTTTTTTTTGTTTAAATTTGAATTATACATTAGCAGAGGTAAAAAATTATCAGTCTTTTATTTCAGTGTTGTAAGATAGATCCTGCCAGTAAAGGACACAGAAGTAATTTGTTTCCACTACTGTATTTGTTTGGTTTAAGATTATTCTGCTACTGGTTTAATGTGTGCCACTGGTCTGGCTCATTGTTTTATTTCAGCTTTTCTAGAAGAATTTGTTTAATTTTAGTTTCCTTTACACAGCTATTTTAGTTTACCAATTGAGTTTTTTTCTAGAGAAAAGCTCTCCCTCACCCCCTTTTAAGGCAGGAGGCCTTACACTCACTATGATGCTAAAGCTGGTCTTGAACTTCTTCCTGCCTCCACCACCCACATGCTGGAGTAATTGGTACCTGCCACCATGCCTGGCATGATGCTTTTCCTTTAGATACTTAAGTAGTTTATCTCTTTATTTACTCATTCAAAACATTACCTGTTTGTATCTGGTATGCCTAGACTTACTTTTGATGTTAAAAGCACAAGAAGGAGCTAGATACAACTTACTTTAGCCTGAAGAAATTTTTATTATTGGCATTGGCAAAGGTTGTTATGTGTTTCATGCAAATAAAGTTTCTGCTGGGAAGTGCAGGAAAGCTTTATAGGATGTTTAGTCTCAGTCGATGTTCCTGTAACAACGCAGAGATGGCAGTAGCGTCTGAAACTTGCAGCAAACTAGATGTGTGCTATATACAGAAGCCATGCATTTGTGGTGTCACTTTATGAACGAAGAAGCTGAAGCACATGCAAGCTTAAAAATCTAGTTTTTTCCTAGTGGATTTTAGGGCTGGGGTCTGTGCTATTTTTTTCCTGGGATTTCCCACCATCTCCCAAACTGATTATGTTCCTTATTTGTTGTTTTGTTTCTTTTGAGATAAGATTTTGTTGTGTAGCCCTGTCTAGTTTAAACTCACCATATACCCCGTGATTGACCATAAACTTGCAGCAGTCCTCTTGTCTCAGCCTCCCAAGTGCCGATTTAAACGTTGATTTTTGAGTTTGATTGATAATTATATTTTCGTTGGGTGAACTTGACCATATGATTTTTTTTCAAGAAGAAAATAAAATTTTCAGATGAAAATAAAGGTCTTTAGCAAGGAGTATACATGGATTTTGCTTTTGCTTTCTGTTTGAGTAGCATGTGTTAATATGCAAGGTCAGTGCAGAACAAGGCAGTGGTAAGAAGACAGTCTGGCCCTTATTAACAGGTTTCTGGGATTGTTTCACAAACAGGTAAAACAGGTGTCTGGTTTTTAGAGCTAAGAAAAACTATATGTCAATAGTTTAGCACTGTGCTAGAGAAAGATGTATGGATGAAAATAGGCTTTTTTTTCTTCCTTTATATTACCATTGAGAATTAGAAACAGAGCTTTCTGTTTTACAAATGAAAATAGCTTTGTTTTTTTTCTGATTAGAAAGTTGATATACTCTATAAAAAAATTCAAGTAATAAAGAAGGACATAAAGAGGAAAGTAAGAATTAAACCTAAAGCAGCTGGAGGTAATATTTTTTAAAAGTTTTCTGACCACACTTTCATGTTCTCTTTATGTATATGATAAGAGTTATGCATTATTTCTAACCACAAGTTAGTGTAACTTGTTTTTAAAATATTTTTATTTATATTTGTGTGTGTGTGTGTGTGTGTGTATGTGTGTGTGTGTGTATACTACATGTGTGTGGATGTTTGCAGAAGTCAGAAGAGTGTCGGATCTCCTGGACTCAGTTCCTCTGGAAAAGCAGCAAGTGCTCTTACCTGCTGAGCAGATTACCAGCACTGTGATTTATTGTTTTTATTCATTATTCTGGGAATGTAATTTCATATTAGGATATGTTTAGTGTTCTAAGATTTCTACATACCGGGCTAGGGAGTGACTCAGTTGGTAAAGTGCTTGCAGTCCAAGCGTGAGGACCTAAGGTCTGATCTCTAGCACCCATGTAAAACGCCATGTAAAAACCCATGTAAAAGTCTCTGGGTAGGTAGAGGTGGGCAGTTCCTTGGGGCTCTCAGGCTGTTTAGCCAAGCCTAATTGGCAAGTCTTAGTTCCCCGCAAGAGATTCTCTCATAAAACAAGATGAGTGGGGACACATGCATTTACATGCACACACACACACATACTCATTCACACATATACACACAAAAGCTACATATGTAGTTCTTAACTGGGCATGGTGGCTGTTTTAGTTAGGGTTTCCATTGCTGCGAAGAGACAATATGACTGTTGTTAACTCTTATAAAGAAAAACGGTTAATTGAGGCTGGTTCACAGTTTAGAGGTCTAGTCCTTTATTGTCATAGCAGGAAGCATAGTGACATTCAGGCAGATCTGGTGTTAGAGAAGGAGCTGAGAGTTCTAAATCTTGATCTACAAGACTTTAAAGCCCACCTCCATAGTGACACACTTTCTCCAAGAAGGCAACATTCAAACACATGAGTCTGTGAGGGCCATGCCTATTAAAACCACTGTGGTGCATGCCTTCAATCTCAGCACATGGGAGGAAGAGGCAGGAGGGGTCTCTGTGAGTTTGGAGCCAGCCTGCTCTACATAGGGGGTGTGGGGAGGCATCTAGGACAGCCAAGAAGATCTCACAGAGAAACCCTGTCTTAAAAACAAATACTACGTAGTATGTAATTGTTTAGATGTTTCACCATTTATAGACTTTTATATAATCTGAAGTTTTGGTGATAATTTTTAAAAACAATGCTGCCCTAGACATCTTCGTAAGTAAGTATATGTCTTTATACCATTATCTCATATAGAATGTCAGGTAAAATTTTAAAACAGATCTGTGTCAAAGGTATTTTTGCTTAAAATCTTGATGTAAGTGGCTGAATTGTTTTCTAGAAAGATTGAGTTACTTCCCATTTCCACTCCCATGTATGAGGTGCTGGTTTTTTTTTTTAAAGATTTATTTATTTATTTATTTATTTAATGTATATGAGCATACTGTCCTTGACACACCAGAAGAGGGCATCAGATCTCATTACAGATGGTTGTGAGCCACCATGTGGTTGCTGGGAATTGAACTCAGGACCTTTGAAAGAGGAGCCAGTGCTCCTAACCATTGAGCTGTCTCTCCAGCCTGAGGTGCTGGTTTTTTTACCTTTGTTAATTTTGAGCCATTTTCGTCTTCTCTGGCAGGGCTAGGCAGTGAAGCCAGGGCTTCCTGTACACCGAGGCACAGTCACACCCCGAGTTCTGGGTTTCAGTATTCATTATCCAGTTACTTGAATCATTATTGACCAGGCAGCTCAGAAACACTTGAGTCATTAACTTATTCTTCATGTGTTCATCCACACACTCAATATTTTGTGAAAGATGGATAGGCAGACAGACTGACACATGGACAGAGGATAAGTATTATTAAAACATCTAGAGAATGGAAAAAGATAAATGTCATCTTTGGTGGTGACATGAGGTATAGAATATTTTTGAACTTATTTTGGCCTATTTAGACCTGCCAGAAAATTAGTGCTTTTTTCTTCTGCATTCTGCCTAACTGTAAGAATACCGATTTTCCTACTGTCTCACTAATAATTGCAATTAAGATTAATTTTTCCTGTGTTCATCTAGCAGATAAAGTATGTTATTTAAGTTTTTTATTTTTGTGTTAATGATAGCAACTTCCATTTCAAGCCAAATCCTGCTTCCAACCCAGCCAGCTGTTGCTTTTCTTTGTCTTACTTTGCCCCAGGACTTGGGAGCCACACTCCTTTTAGTTTCTCAGTTAAAGTTTGATACCATCCTTCATGTCTTCTTCCTGTTATCTAACCATCATAAAGTCCTTTTGATTTGTTTTTATTGTTAAATCAGCTTCATTTCAGGGCATTTCTTGTTTCTTTCTCTGCTTATATTTTTATTTAGCCCGTCATTGACGTATCATACCTGGGTTTCAGTAAGAGATCCTTGTGTGGTTATCTTTTCCCCATTTGCTTTCTTTCCAATCCTTCCTTTCACATCCTGATATGCTGAACTAGAGCTATGTTTTAAAACATGCTCACTGTCCCACTGCAGCTCATGGATGCTAAAATCGTGAGTGCTCAAGTCTTGTATGTTAAAAAAAAAATCTATAAACATTTACACATAACCTTTCAACATCCTTTCATGCTTTAAATCATTTGTCAGTTACTTAAAATTTCTAAAACAGTGTTGATGCTATTTTAGTAGTTGTTACACTGTGTTATTCAGTGACTAATAAAAGTAAAAGCATTTGACATGTTTAATATAGGACCATCTTCTCCAGTATGTGGGTGGGTTCCATGGGTATGGACCGTAGGATGTGGGAACCCAGTTGTATTTGAAGCTGTCACTCCTAAAGCCATGCTTCCTTCCTGTCTATCGTGTACATTCAAACTGTACCATGGCCTTTGTAGTTTGACTGTCCCTCCCCTTCTTTCCCCAGCCCCATTACCTTTATCTCTTCATTGCCCAGCAGTGGAAAAGAAGAAGCTGTTAACTTAAATCAGTTGCTTCAATAGAGCCCCTTTGTTATTTGCTTATCATGTTTTTTTCTATCATGAAATTCATTCTACCTCTGATCTATTTTGACTTCTGTGATGCTAACATTTCCCTGGAAAAACCTATGTATACTAATTTGGATCTCCCTTAGTGGTATTAAAGAGCACTACTTGTTAATTATATATAAATACAGTTTCTATATTTCCAGTTTCACCAAATACCATTCATCTTGGACTCTGATAATAATGGTGTTTAGTTTCTTGGAGTAAGACATTCAGCATTATAGACATTCTACAGTAATTGGATAATTAGACATTGAAATTATTTCCTTCTATTTTCCCTTTGATGTCTGTGTATGTTCTTTTTCCATAAAGGTAGGTTTGGGGTGCACATTTTATTTTTTGTTATGCTATATTCAGACATTAGAAATCATTCTGATTTTGTTTGTTGAGATAGGGTCTTACTGCTCAGCTCAGGTGTGTGGGCCTTACCATCCTCTTGCTTCACTATGTCTAACCATGCCTCACCTGCTTTTGTTTATAGCAAAATCTTTGTCTCATTTTGATTGCTTTATGGTTCAGATTATAATTTTTTGAGTTATAAATGTTTTTAGTTTTTTGTTAATTAAAAATTTATTGTGGCTGGACGTTTGGCTTAATGGTAGAAGGCCTATCTAGAATGCTTGAGACTCTGGATTTGATCCTCACTATGGACATTGCCAATATGTGTACTGTATTGGGTTGAGAAGATGGCTCAGTGGGAAAAAGCATTTGTTATGCAATATGAGGTTCTGAACTTGAGTCCCTAAACTCATACATTAAAAAAACCCAAAAGCTGGTTGTGGCTTTGCATGCCTACAAATCTGTTTTTAGTAGAAGGAAACAGATTGGGAGCTTATTGGCGACAACCTGGCTGAAATGGTGAGCTTTCTTTCAGTTTGGTGAGAGACTCTGTCTCAAGCCCATTGAGAGAGAGTCATAAAAGACAGTAAGGTTCCTGACATCTTCCTCTGGCCTCTGCATGCTCAGATACCACATACCACTGACATATACCCTCAAAAATGCATGTAAAAGTCGGGCAGTTTTGGCACATGTAAAAGTCAGGCAATGGTTGTGCACGCTTTTAATCCCAGCACTTGGGAGGCAGAGGCAGGTGGATTTCTGAATTTGAGGCCAACTTGGTCTACAGAGTGAGTTCCAGGACAGCCAGGACTACACAGAGAAACCCTGTCTTGAAAAACAAACAAACAAAAAGTATGTAAAAATGCAAAAAGTGAATATACATATAGAATATTTACATATGGAAATTTTGTCTTTATTTATTTATTTATTTATTTATTTATTTATTTATTTATTTATTTTTTGGTTTTTCGAGACAAGGTTTCTCTGTATAGCCCTGGCTGTCCTGGAACTCACTCTGTAGACCAGGCTGGCCTCGAACTCAGAAATCCGCCTGCCTCTGCCTCCCAAGTGCTGGGATTAAAGGCGTGCGCCACCAACGCCCGGCTTTTGTCTTTATTTTTAAGTCATACTTTTTTTTTTTAATGCTGTGAAATGGGACTCTGGATGCCCTGTATTTGGAAGTGTAAAACTCATCATCATTATATATTTGTCCTGCTTTTCTTTTTAAATTTTTTTTTTAGTTTTTTTATATTTTATGTATGTGAATGTTTTGTCTATGTGTATGTTTGTGTACCACATGTGTGCCCATGAAAGTCAGAAGAAGGATTCAGATTGTCTGGTTAAAGACAGTTGTAAGCCACTGTGATGATGCTGGGAATTGAACCTTGTTCTTCTGCAAGAGCAATACATGTTCTTAACTACTGAGCCATCTCTCAACCCCATGTGCTGCTGTTTTTATATAAAATTCTTCAATTAATGTGATTTGTTTCCTGGGATGCCCAGTTTGTTTTCTTATTTTGTGCATTTGTATGTGGGTGCAGGTGCATGTGTGGAGGTCAGAGGACATCCTTCAATGTCACTCTCAGGAACCAGTTTTTTGAACAAGGCTAGACTTACTGAATGGCCAGTGAGTGAGCCACAGGAATGTTCCTGTTTCCACCCTGTGCTAGGGTCACAAATCCACATCACATATTTATTTTTTTAAATGGTTTCTAGGACTTGAACTCAGGTTCTAATCCTTGCGTGCCAGGCAGTACACTGATTATCTCCCAAACCTGTCCTGTGTTTCTTTTCTTTTGTATATTCAAATTTCTTCTACTTGTTATTTTATAACATGCTTTCATATTTGCATATCACATCCTAATGTAGTGTGAACTTGGATTTTGCAATCACATAGACCTGAGTGAGATGCATTGTTTTTGTTTGATTTATGTTTCTAGTATTGAAATCCTGGACTTTTTGGATGTCAGTCAAACATTGCATTGAGCTGTGTCTTGAGCTCCTGAATGGAAGTTTGAACTCTGCGCCCCCCCCCTTTTGTACCATCTTATACCTAACTGCTCTGAGCTTTGGTTTTTCCCATTTTTTGTAATAAAATAAAACTATATATTTTCTAGAATTTTTAGGAAAGTTGAGGTCATAGGTGATAGCTCACATATGTAATCTCAGGACTTGAAAGCTAAATAAAGCAGGATTGTGAATTGGAGACTCTCATGAGCTACAATTGAGGAAGATAGCTATATGAAGTGTTTGTTACCAAAGTGTTTGATCTAAATTAGCATATTTCCGCCAAATTTCTTGATGGCCTTATAATTTTAGATAATGTTGAGAATAAGTTTTAATTTTCCCCTCCCAAATTCTATAGGATTTTTTACTAGAACTTATCAAATATATAAAGTAAAGCATAAATGTTTCGTGAAAATTGGCATTTTCATGTATTGTATTGGCTTTTGTATTGGCTGAATTTCATGCTTTTGCTAAGATTATTTGCTATTGTTTGTGTTACCGTTTATATTGCTTTTGCAGTTGTGAGTAGGATCTCTTTATTGTTTGCTTTTTTACATTGGTCATGGAGCATGTAAAGCAGTTAGTAAATCTGGTTTTTTATTATCTGCCTTTTGTCTTGTTTCTCTGCTGGTAGGGTCTAATACCACTAGTGGTTCTCTTGTATTTAGTAGTTTATCATTTCCTCTGGAGGTAACATTTTTTCCCCATTTCTTTCCATGCATTTTATTTTTCTTTATGCTTTGTGCATTATCTTAGAGTTTGCAGTATTACAGTGAGTAGATCTGTTTTATTCTTTATTTTATTTGAGAAGATTTACTTTATGTTTATGTGTGTCTGTCTGTGCATCTGTACACAAGGTTCCCACGGAGCCCAGAAAAGGCAGGAGATGCCCTGGGGCTAGAGTTATAGGTGGTTGTGAGCAGCCTGTTATGGTTGCTGGGAACTGAACTCAGGCATTATTCAAGAATGATATGCACTCTTAACCTCTGAGCCATCTTTCTAGCCTTCTAATTTATTTATTTAAATTGTAATAGAGAATATTGAAAATAAAAATTAGATTTACTTTAATATGTTTTTCTTTTCTAGTGTGTGGCATAACATGTCACATTAGGGTAAGAGCTGTTTGTATTTATTGTAACAAAAACAAAATTGCCATCTCCGAAATTTTTTTTCTATTAAAAAAATTGTGGTATTTCAGCCCGTTTCCCCCCCCCCCCCCAGTAAACTGAGTAATTTATAAGAGTACAACCTTCACAGGTAGAGAGGCTGGGGATGCCAAGGCACTGATTTCTGGTAAGGGCCTGGTCTCTCTTCTAAGATGGTACCTTGAAGGCACAGTCTCCTTACCTGGCAGAATTTACTAACAAGGCTTGCTCCTTCTTCTGAACTCTCTATAAAGCTCTATTTTGAGACAGTGTCTCACTGTGTATCCCTGACTAGCTAGGAACTTGCTTTGTAGACCAGACAGTCCTCAAAACTCATAGATTCTCCTGCCTTTGCCTTTACAATGCTGGTACTAAAGATATGGGCTACCATGTTTAGCTTAAAAACTCTTTATCTTCATGATATAATCACCTGTTAATTGCCCTATCTTTTGCTACTATCACACTTAAGTTTCAAAATGACTTTGTGGGGAGGCATAGAATATAGCAGTGAAGGAAATACACTTAACATAAAATTTAGCCTTTTAACCATATTTTGATTTGGAGGGTTGTGGAGTTGTAGCTTAGGCAGCCAGAACTCACTATTTAGCCCACCTTGGTCAGACTCCAGGCTCCTAAGTGCCAGGATTATGAATGTAAGTCACTATGCCCAGCTTTAACCATTTCTTTTCTAAGTTTTACATCTGTAATAATCTTCAGATCTATATTTTTTTCTTTTTAGGTTTTTCCTTGTTCTAGATCTATTTCTTTGTTGGGACCCTTACTGTTTGATTAATAGCTAAATGATACAGTCTTGCACTCTCCAAGCTAGTATATATATAATATGATAGAATGAAATATTGTTGAACTTTTCTTTCTTTAGAATGAGTTTTATACTTTAGCATACTGGTTATTTTTATAGTCACAGATAGTCAATATTTTAGAGTCACGATTAATGAAAAATATGACTATACTAAAAGGAAGAGGTTTTATGAATTTGAAGTTTTATTCTTATAATAGGAATATTTTCCCTGCAATTTCATGCATATTAATATTCAGAATATATAATTTTAAAATTACTATTATGTCTTACAGGTCACCATATCATCAGCCGACCTCCTACAGGCCTCGGTTGCTGCTGTCTGGAGAGCGAGGCTCAGGACAGACCTCACACCTTGCTCCAGCACTTTTGCACACACTAGAGAGATTCTCTGTGCACCGGCTCGATCTCCCAGCACTGTACTCAGTCAGTGCCAAAACACCCGAGGAATCGTGTGCACAGGTAGGCTGACATGTTGCTTTTGTCTGTTTTTATGCACATAGTAAGAATTGATTTTTTTCAGAGGATAGTAAATATTAACTTTTCACTAGGTATTTATTAATATTCTTATGTTAGTACAATGTTTAATACTTTAAAAATGAGCTCATTGTGGTTTTTTTCCTATGATACTTCCTTATTGAAAATGTAATCTTATAAAAGAAAAAAAGGCTTTTCTCCTCCTTTTGGCTCTCCTTTTCAAAGTTGTGGTTTCCAAGAGGTTTTAGATGTCTTTACGTAGAGCCTCCCCATGAGAAGGGAGTAGTCTCTGAGATGTCACGATTTGTGAGAGACTAGTGACAGTCATTAAACCCTGCATATTTGTATCCAAGTTTCCTTAATTTTTAACTCTTAAGAAATCCTGTGGCTATGAAGCAAGCCTATAGATGAGGGTATTTACATTTTTTTGAGGATTCTATATCTAGCCAAAAATAATTACCAACAGTATCATTCTGGAACTTAGAAGGGATGAGGGAAATAAATTTTTGAGCTAAGGGTGACCATGTCATAACCATTGCTGTATCTCTGCACAGAGTGTACATAGTGGGAGCTCATTAGGTTTTTTTCTCCTTCTTTTTTTGTCTTTTTCCATCTTCATGTCTCTGTGTGTGCATGCATGTTTTCATGTGTGTGGGCACAGTTGTGGGTGTGAATTTATGTGCAGTCCTTAGGTTGATGTTGGGATACATCCTGGGTAGAACTTCAGTGCGGTAGGATTTCTCCACAGACCCAGAGCTTGACAATATAGATAACCTGGCTTGCCACTTTTCTTTGGTGATCCTTTGTCTCTGCCCTCTGAGACTGTAACTGAAGGTGGCTACCATACCCACCTGGGTTCTAGTGATCTGAATTCCACTTGGCTTATTTGGCAAGGACTTGACTACAGAACCATCTCTTCAGCCCGTCCTTCATTTTTGTAAGGGAGCATTTTTGTATGCTCCTTTGCTCAGACTGGCCTAGAAATCCTAGTCTTAATCTCCTTAGTAACTGGGATTTCAGATGTCTGATAGTATGCTCATCAAGAAGTGCTTTTTAAATATTTGAATATTCATGTTTCCTGTAAATAAGATGAATGTCAATTTGTACTTGAATGTTTTGTCCGTTTTTATATGGCTTTTATAACTGGTGTGGTTACTTGATAATAGTTTATAGTTACTTGATAATTTTCTTGTATTTAACTGAAAGTCATTCTCAGATTGGACTCTTGCAGCAGGAAATACATGTTTGTTAAAAAGGTTATAGTGGTTTTGGCTTAATTTGTCTTTTATTTACAGTTCTCTGGTAATTAACAGTATTTCTTATAGAGCTTTGTTTAAAGGTTTCTTTTTAAATCCTGTGGTCTTAATATAAAACTGTATACCAGTTTTTGCTCTCAATTTGACACATCCTAGCTGTGAATTTTTTCCAGTAACATTTACTTTGATGTTTGCTCATATTTTCCTTCTGGATGAGAACATTTTGCAGGTCTGTACAAGTAAGAGAATTATTCAATGTGACTTTAAGTAACTCCAAATGATATACTAGGAAAGTATAAGTTACCAAAATTGACTTCAGAAAAGAGAGAATCTAAACAGCACTAATTATAGAAGAAGAAATTGAAAAAGTGTTATAAAAGCACTCAACCTAGACAATTTCATAGGTGAATCATTTTAAGGAAATCTATCATTCTGATGCTAAAGTGTTCCAAGCATAGGAGAGGAGGAAAGCTGAGAGACTGGCAAAATAGCAGCTACAGCCTTTCAAAGACATACAGAGTGCCAGAGTCGGGCCTCTCTAGGCAGCAGCCACAGAGAAAACCTCACTAAATGCAGCCTTTTTGTTAAAAAAAGTGATAGATCATTATTGAGACATGCAAATTGATTCAAACATTGAGGGAATAGAATATTGGAAAGGCTGCATTAAGGTAACAAGCATTGATTGTGATATCATTGTTTTTGGAAAGCGTACAGTATCAATTAAAATTGTTTAGGGCAATAAGAGAATTCTATAAGGTAGGCGCTTGCAAAGGTAATGGTCTAAAACTCGTTGCTTTCTTATATATTAATCACACTAAGTTAGAAATACAATGGATAGAGAGGATGATTTAAAACAGCAACTAAGTTTACTAGGAATTAACTGAACAAATTAATGTGCAAGGCCTAAGAATAAAAATGAAATTCAATTGAAAGGGACAGTTGAATTTAAAAATAAACCCGTATTTTAAATTATTTTATTATACTTGAATTTAGGTATAGATTCAAGTCAGATTAAATGGATAGAGTCTCAGCTACACAGCTTTGATACTGTGACCTAGATCATGTGGTTTAACTCAACTGAACCTTGGTTCCATTACATATGAAATGAAGATAATAATACTTAGTATGAGTTGTGTTAAAATAAACACATCAAATAGGCTTGCTATCAGTGCCCTCAACATGTGAGCTGTAATCATGGTTTTCATTTTCATTTCTACTAAGACCAAAATGAGAATGCTTTGAGTTCTTTTCTGAATTATTCATAAATTTTAAGTCTAACCCCATTTATAATCCCACTATAATTTAGAGGGAGCAACCTAACAAGATTTCTGTTTCTTCTAGATAATAAACATGAGAATCACAAGGTGAATTCTAGAGAAAAAATTATAATATAAAACTTTTGACATTTTTTATGGGTATGCTAGGATGACAATAATAAGAAACTTGCACTTGCACAAGAGCAGATAGATTAACAAACAAAACAAAAACAAACAAACCACACCCCCTGACCTCTGTAGAAACATGATGATGATGGCTACAAATCATGATGATGATGATGATGGCTACAAATACAGTTCATGTCACTGACAGAAAAAATGGGTTACTTAATGCGTGCTTTTTAAAAACTGGCTGTCCTTAAGAAGGACAATTGTAAAGACAGTCTCTTGTGTACTGTGTAAAAGCATTCACCCATCAATAGATTGCTGATTGGCCAATGAGCTGAGGAAGGATTAGAAGATGAGATACCTAACGGGGGTCGGGGTGGGGGGAGGCTCGCAACAACCTTGGTTCGAATATGAGTCATGGCATCAATAATGTGTTTATAAAGAGATAAAGAGAGTATGTTCTGTGGGTGTGTGGAGAGGTGTGGGAGAAGAGGATGTCACAGCGGGCCCATGCCGAGGCATCTCTTCCCCCGAGGAACCAGCCACACACCAGTATAGTATAGAATAGAGTTTATTCAGGGAATGGGGAGGGGAGCCAGGAGGGTAGTAGAGGCAAAGAGAGGCAGAGAGAGAGAGAGAGAGAAAGACAGTAAAGAATTAGAGGCCGGCTATGAGCATGTGGAGAGAGGGGGAAGGGAAGGAGGAAGGGGTGAGGGGACAGGGAGAAGCAAGAGGCAAGAGAGGAGCAAGAGAGAGAGAGGAGGGGGCAAGCAGCCCCTTTATAGTGGGCCAGGCCTACCTGGCTATTGCAGGGTAACTGTGGGGGTGGAGTTTAGACAGAATGCTAACAGGGCGCGTGGGCGGGTGGTGGGGGGCGATTCTGAGATTGTGTCAGATGCAGGGAGATTCATCCAGACACGGAAGAAGATGGTTACATGAAACAGAGGACCAGGTAACCAGCTGTGTGGCGTGACTCAGAATAAAATAGATGGGTCATTAAGATATGAGCTAGTTGGGAAAGAGAGCCAAAGCTATCGACCTAGACATTTATTCATATATAAGAAGTCTCACTTGTTATTTCTGGGGAGAAAGTGGATGTGTGCAAAAACACAAGGTCTCAGATGGACTACAGACAGAAAAACAAAACAACTCAGTTTCCTGTGTATTTGTATATGTAAATGCAGATTCTAGAGCAGCTTTGGAACTGCAAATAGGAGAATTCATAAGACCCATGTACTTATTATCATTTGCCTAAGAAAGTAGTTTCTAAACAATATACCAAGACTAGAACCCAAATAAAGGAACTTGACTACAGAAAAATTTAAATTTCATATAGCAATGTATATTTCAAATAAAATTAATAGACATTGTCTGGTGAAAATATATTTTTATGTATATATCAAGAGCAAATTTCTTAAGTATAAATAGTATTTGAATCAGGAAGGATAAAGAATTAAAAGTCTAACAAAAATTTGTAAAACATAGTAAGATATAGTGGTATACACCTGTAATTTTCAGCATTCTGAAAGCTGAGGCAGGGCAATCAAGAATTCACAATAATACCAGATTATATTATGACTACCAATCTTACTCTCCTCCAGCCTCTGCCAAAAAGAAAAGAAAAATAAAAAAAGAAAAGAGCAAATATGCATTGTATTTATAAGAAGATTTAAAAAAAACCAACTACCAGTTAAACTAATTTTTCACATATACACATGCATGAAAATCACAAGTTTTGTTTAAAGTTAATAGAAACTTAAAAAGTTAATTCTAGAAATGCTGGAGATTGGATATTTGTATTTAGTTAAAGGAAATGTAAATTTATGTTTTAGAGTATTGTTATACTTTTGTTTCTTAAAAAATTTAAAGTAGGTATAACCTTTTGATCTAGAATTATATATTTAGGAACTTTGCCCTCTTGTTGCTTGTTAGCTATAAGAATTCATTGTCAGATGCAGAAGGATATTAATCATGATCTTGTGTCATGATTAAATTTTATGTTACTTTTATATTTTATGTGCTTTAGTGTTTTGATTACGTTTTTGATTATGTCTGTATGAGGGTCTCTGGTCCCCTGAAACTGGAGTTACAGACAGATATGAACTGCCACATGGGTGCTGGGAGTTGAACCCAGGTCCTTTGGAAGAACAGCTAGAGTTCTTCACCACTGAGCCATCGCTTTAGCGTTGTGCATACTGACAAACATAACTCATAATACAAAGTCCTCTAATGGGGTGCTGGAAAACAAGTCATGTATATACAATGAGGCCACCGACAGATGAGGTTGGTTTACATAGGTTGATGGGGAAAGTGAAGGCAATCTGTGTGCATGTGCGTGCGTGAGATCTGTTCATGTATGGTTGCTTTGATTTAGGGGCAGGAATCTGTGTAATTGAGAATGATTAAACTTTCATGTTTGTTTTCTTTCTGTTTTATGTTTTTAGTTTTGCAGTGATGACAATGAAGCCTATGACTTTGTGCATTCTTGGTGTGTGCTCTTTGAGCTAAAATTTGAGACAACTTTATTTATACAGATAATTAAAATACAAAGGAAGGAAACGTTCCACCTACAATAGCAACTATTGTAGTGTTTGTAACGTCTTCTTTTTATGGTATTTATATTTGACTATCAAGCAAATGAAAGATAAACTAACTTCAAAGGTATTCCCAGATACTTGGAGGTTGAAGCAGGAGGATAGTTTCTGCCCTGACATACAAGATCAACCAGGGCAGTGCAGTGAGATCCTCCAATCTCCTTTGTTTTCTCTTTGTGCATGTGCGTACATGAGTGGTGCCTGTTGAGAGCAGAACTTAACCTCCAGTGTCATTTCTTAGGAGCCTTGCACCTTATTTTTTTAGGTAGGTTCTCTGGAACCTGGGTCTAACTGATTAAGCTAAATTGGCTGGCCAGAAAGCTTCAAGTATGTTCTTGTCTCTACCTTTCAACACTGGGATTACAAGCTCATGCTCCCATGTGTGTCTTTTGAAGTAAGCAGTGGGGTCAAAGTCTGGTGTTCCCTCATACTTGGGCTGTAAAAACTTTACCCAGTAAATTGTCTTTCCCAGCCCTTCCCAAATTCTGTCTCTTTAAATTATTTTGGTGGGTTTGGTTGGCTAGCACCTGTAATTCCAGGACTCTGGAGGGCTGAGGTAAGAGTATTTCAAAAAGGTATATCTTAGCTGGAGATAAAGTGTATGACACTTTTTTTTTTTAAAGTCACATCAAAAGAGAGCAATTTTCAAAATGAGAGTCTCTGCTCTGTAGTTATCTGGTGTATGTGTGTCTGTTGTATGTGTATTGCAGCTCAGGGTATGGGTTTAGTGTGGTAAAGCACACATAGGAGCACTCAGAATGCCTTGTAGTAAACTGTAGCTTCATAGTACTGGGAGCCTGGGTCTTTTGTTCTCCTTCATTTCTGGCTTTCTTTTTTTAGGTCATGTTGATGGTGAAAGTGAAGGGAGGGATATCAATTGATAGGAGAAAAATAATAAAAACCTTTGGTTTCACCATTTGGCTGTGTAGTTTGAGAAAAGTCATCTTCCCAGTGCAGTTCAAAAACTTCTTAGATGCAGGGCTCATGCTTGAACAAGCACCAGCTTGCCAGGCCTTCTGGGCCTGGCCAGCGGACCAGCTAGACTAAGACTGAACACTGCTCGGGACCAGCTAGTCACTGTTTATAAATGTAGTAGTTTTTCAACAGATTCTACAAAAAGATATTGTTAGTAAATAAAATTGATTTTTAAAAATAACTGATAAATAAAATAACTGATAAAGGTTAGCAAATCTGATTCTAAGTAGATAAAAGAAAAAAAATTCTAGGGTAGTGGGTGCGGTTCAAGTACGAAACTATAGCATTTAAAAAGTTCTCTTGTCTGTATTCCTTTTCTGCCTTTCTGCCTTCTCTCCTTGGGACTAGGACTCTGTCCTGAGGATCAGTCAGCTCTAAGTAAATGTGTAGCAGGAGAGCCAGTCGATGGCTAGTTACTCTAAATAAAGTATGTGAAGTTGTTTGTTTGTTTGTTTATTTATTTATACGTGCGCACACATATGTGCCGTATATATATGTGGAGGTCAGAGAACAACTTTTAGAAGATTTTTCTTTCTACTGCATGGGTTCATGGGGTTGAATTTATGACATCTGATATGATCAAGCAACTTTACCCACTGGTTCCCTTTAACATACTTAATACAAAATAAATTGTATATTTAATAGTATAGCATGAAAATGGAAAAAGGGAAGAAGACTTAAATAACCTTTAAAGGAGTGTTCCTTATGTATGAGAAAATGAAGAGTAGAAGAGCCCTCTGTTTTCTTTACACTGTGGTGGTGGTGCTAACTGCTTAGCTGTTTTTAAAAACATATATGCAAGCCATATCTGTGATACAAAATGTATGTGAGAGGCAGAACTTCTTCTCCCCACGTGTCTGCCTTGACTTATAAAATAAATTAATATTAGGAGAGAAATATATTAGAGGAATTAGTGCCTACTGAAGAATTTCCTCACTGTTTAAGATTTAGTGTATCTTAGAATTGCTTGGAAGATTTACTGAAATTTCTTAATTTTTGACTCCAGACCCAGAGGTCTTATTTCACTGAATTTGGGATAGGTTTTAGGAACCTGTACTTTAAACATGTTCCCCAACCTATTACTATTCTAGGTCTTAAATAGATTACATTTTGGGATACAGTACTTTGCAGTCTCTGTCTGGCACTAGTAGGCATGATATGGTTCTTACGTGTATATTTGCTGCTCTTACATTATTGAACATGTATTCCAAGGTGAATGGGAAATATTGGAACATCCATGGTTGGTACTTAAGCTCACACATAGTTACTGAGCCCTACACTATGTCCTGAGGTGTTAGTACTAATCTATAGTAAGAGACTTGCTGAAACCTAGTGTCAGTGTGGGTAGGGCATGCCTGCAATCTCAGTACATAGAGGTAGAGACAGTTAAATCAGGAGTTCAGCATTATCCTGGGCTACATTATGAGTCCAAGGCCAGCCTCAATTACATGAAACTTTTTCTCTTAACCTCTTCCCCCTCCCCAGACTGACGAGACAAAAAACAGAACAAAAATCAATAATAACTGTAATTCTACCTCTCTTCCATTTTGAATGTGAATTCAAATGCTGTCTCCTGTATTGTTCTCATTATTGACTTAGAAAAAAAGGATAAAAGAAATTAAAGACTTTTTAGAATTCAATGAAAATGAGGACACATCATACCAAAACTTGTGGGACTCCATGAAGGCAGTGCTAAGAGGAAAGCTCATAGCTCTAAGTGCCTACAAAAAGAAACTGGAAAGAGCACACACTAACAAGTTGACTGCACAACTAAAAGCTCTAGAACAAAAAGAAGCAAATACACCCAGGAGGAGTAGAAGGCAGGAAATAATCAAACTCAGGGCTGAAATCAACCAAATAGAAACAGAAAGAACAATACAAAATATCAATAAAACCAGGAGCTGGTTCTTTGAGAAAATCAACAAGATAGATAAACCATTAGCCAGATTAACCAGAGGGCACAGAGACAGTATCCAAATTAATAAAATCAGAACTGAAAAGGGAGACATAACAACAGAAACTGAAGAAATTCAAAAAATCATCAGATCCTACTGCAAAGGCCTATACTCAACAAAACTGGAAAACCTGGATGAAATGGACAATTTCCTAGACAGATACCAGGTCCCAAAGTTAAACCAGAAGCAGATAAACCATCTAAATAGTCCCATAACCCCTAAGGAAATAGCAGCAGTCATTAAAAGTCTCCCCACTAAAAAAAGCCCAGGACCAGATGGTTTTAGTGCTGAATTTTATCAGACCTTCAAGGAAGACCTAATACCAATTCTCTTCAAACTATTCCACAAAATAGAAACAGAAGGAACACTACCCAATTCGTTCTATGAAGCTACAATTACACTCATACCCAAACCCCACAGACACGACAAAGAAAGAGAACTTCAGACCAATCTCCCTTATGAACATCGATGCAAAAATACTCAATAAAATTCTAGCAAACCGAATCCAAGAACACATCAAAACAATCATCCATCATGATCAAGTAGGTTTTATCCCAGGAATGCAGGGATGGTTCAATATTCGGAAATCCATCAATGTAATCCACTATATAAACAAACTCAAAGAAAAAAACCACATGATCATCTCACTAGATGCTGAGAAAGCATTTGACAAAATTCAACATCCCTTCATGATAAAAGTCTTGGAAAGATCAGGAATTCAAGGCCCATACCTAAACATAGTAAAAGCAATTTACAGCAAACCAGTAGCCAACATCAAGCTAAATGGAGAGAAACTTGAAGCAATCCCACTAAGATCAGGGACTAGACAAGGCTGCCCACTCTCCCCCTACCTATTCAATATAGTACTGGAAGTCCTAGCCAGAGCAATTAGACAACAAAAAGAAGTCAAAGGGATACAAATGGGAAAGGAAGAAGTCAGATAGGAAAGGAAGAAGTCAAAATATCGCTATTTGCAGATGATATGATAGTATACTTAAGTGACCCCCAAACTTCCACCAGAGAACTCCTAAACCTGATAAACAACTTCAGCAAAGTGGCTGGTTATAAAATCAACTCAAACAAATCAGTAGCCTTCCTCTACATGAAAGATAAACAGACTGAAAAAGAAATTAGGGAAATGACACCCTTCACAATAGTTGCAAATAATATGAAATACCTTGGTGTGAATCTAACCAAGCAAGTGAAAGACCTGTATGACAAGAACTTCAAGTCCCTGAAGAAAGAAATCGAAGAAGATCTCAGAAGATGGAAAGATTTCCCATGCTCATGGATTGGCAGGATTAATATAATAAAAATGGCCATCTTGCCAAAAGCAATCTACAGATTCAATGCAATCCCCATTAAAATCCCAACTCAATTCTTCACAGAG
>NW_021604770.1:170217-180171 GCF_004785775.1 Grammomys surdaster
TGGAGTATTACTCAGCTATTAAAAACAATGAATTCGGGAGTTTCCTAAGTAAATGGATGCAACTAGAAATTATCATCCTGAATGAAGTAAGCCAATCACAAAAGAACACACATGGTATTCATTCACTGATTATCGGATATTAGCCCAGAACCTTGAAATGCCCAAGATGCAACTCACAGGCCACATGAAGCTCATAAAAAAGGAAGACCAAGTGGGGGTGATTCAGTTCTTCTTAGAAGGAGCAACAAAATACTCAAGGGAGCAAATATGGAGACAAAGTGAGGGACAGAAACTGAAGGAGGGGCCATTTGAAGACCTTTCCACCTGAGTATCCATCCTATGTGCAATCACCAAAGGTAGATGCTGATGTGGAAGTCAGGAAGTGCATGCTGATAAGGGCCTGATATGGATGTCTCCTCAGAGGCCTTCAAGAGTCTGACATATTCAGAGGCAGATGCTCACAACTAGCCATTGAACTGATCATGAGGTTCTCAATGGAGGAGTTAGAGTGAGGACTGAAGGAGCTGAAAGGGTTTGTGGCACCATGAGGAGAGCAACAATACCAACCAACCACAGCTCCCAGGGTCTAAACCACCAGCCTGGGAGCACTTAGGGAGGGATCCAGGGCTTCAGCTGAATATGTAAGAGTGGAGGGCCCTGCCGGGCACAGGTGGAAGAAGAGAACCTTGATCTCATGAAGGCTGGACGCCCCAGGGGGTATGAATTTTGAGGGTGGGGAAGTGAGAGTGGGGGGGGGGTAGGTAGGGGTTACATCCATGGAGAAGAAGGAGGAGGGGTAAGGGGATGGGGGGTTCGGGGGGGGGGGGGGGAGGGGGTAAGGGATAACATATGAAATGTAAATAAAATATCCAATTAAAAAAAATCAAAAAAAAATTCAAAAAAAAGGATAAATGAATATTATATTTTATCTTTTTCATTAAAAGAGGTATTATTAAAATAGGGTTAATTTATATGTGGTCTATTTAAGATTAAAAAATTATTTTAAATATCTGTATATGAAGGGGGGTATATGTGCACATGAATGCACATGAATGCAAGTACCCACAGAAGTCAGAGGGGTCGGATTTCCCTGGGCCTGCAGTTTTGGTCTCTTGTAAGCCACCTGATGTGGGTGCTGAAAATCAAACTCAGGTCTTCAGGAAGAGCAATGTGTGTTCTCTGAGCTTTGAAATTTAGGTACTGTACAGTGTTATGAATAAGTTGAAATGGTGAGCTAATATTTTATTTGGTGAAAGTTTCAGTATTTTTCTGTTTCCAGAGAGAAAATATATCTGAAAGTTCGCAGGGAAAGCCATTTTGACTCAGTAATATTAAAGGATTGATATTTATCTCAGTGCAGTCTCCCCCTTTTAGTTAACTTAAATTTCCTGTACAGCATATTTTGACCATGTTTTTTCCCTCCCCAGCTCCTCCCGGAGCCTTCCTGTTATCCTGCCCACCCAGTCTTATATCCACCGTCCCTTCAAAAAATATGGAGCACGTCACTAGTTTGCATGTCATCTTCTTTCAGGGGCCAGGCTAATCTTCTCTATTGTTCCAGTTTTACTGTATGTGTAGGTGAAGTGCACACTGGTTGTTTTGTGTTTGTTCACATGGTGTCTGGGGTTTTCTGTGGCATACACTCTCCTTGAATTTGTAAGCAAGTTAAAGTGTCTTACTTCAGAATGTGTAATAGTTACTGATTTGAAGTCTTTATGGAATGAAAGTGTCAGAAAATTTAACTTTCACAGAGTTTCACAGAGTTTTGTGTAGTATTGCCATAGATCAGAAACAGTATAGGTGTGCTTCATCACTGGCTCGTTTTGTACTTATGTAGAAAAACATGGTGCCTTTTCTTTTGAATTCTTGATCTTCAGAGGTCATACAGTGCCTTGTTTTCACAGAAGATGCTCAGTAAATCTTAGGTGAATAGAATATAAATGCAGTAAAATGATATTAATAGAATAATCTAGCAGTAATACTATGTAATCTTATAATAGCAAGATACAAAAAATTCAACTCATTAGTGCTTTAAAATAAAGTACTTTTTATAAAAATTGAATTTTAGCTCCCTAAATTTTACTTTTAGCTGTGTTCCATAATTTTAGTATATTAAGTAACTGATATTATAGAAGTTTCTTGATGACATGAAGTTGTTTGCCTCTTGCTGTGATAGACCCTCTCAGGTAAGTCAGAGCATATCTGACTTTGAATTTTCTGCTTTATTCATATTTGCATTTCATTTTTTTATCTAGATTTCAAGATTTAATTTGTAAACAAAATGGTTTGTAATGAAGCTATAAATTCTTAATTAAAGCATGCATATACAGGGGTTAGTATATGACTCATTGGGAGGACACTGAGCAACTTGGACAAAGCTCTGGATCTGATCCCCAGAGCTGCCAAAATAGAGAATGAAAATGGCAAAAATTTCACACATTGCACTTGTGCACACAGTGCTGGGGCATCAAGCTGAGGGTCTGACACACAAGGCGAGTCTCTCTCTGCCCAGACACGTTAGTTTGGTGGCTAGAGTGCTGCCTCCTCAGTTTTGCTTTTCAGATTAGAACTCCTATAAATATAAGTGCAGTTTATAACATTAGTGCTCCCTTGAATGGGTACTTTTAGTTCCAATAAGCTGAGTTTTCCTTTGATATTAAGCATAAGTAATTTGTGATTAAAAAAAAAAACCTCAAGGCAAAGAAAACCTGGTTAAGAGACTGTAATATCTGGGTCAAGAAGGAAGCCAGGAGGAAATAAACAGTGTGAACAGACACTGGAACATGTTCATTTTACATGTGCAAGAGTGCTGGTCATGTCAGAGGTGTTTTGAAACGGTTGGTTCAGTAATTTGGCCTACTGTCTTTTTTTCTCTATAACAGTTTTTCTGTTTTCTACTACACCTTGCACATCACCAATCCAAGACACCTTATAGGTGAGTATTTTTCTAGTTCTCAAATGGCATCAGTTGTTCCCAGCCAGTTGCCACTTCATTAAAAGTAGGCTCTATTTTTCCTCTGAACTAACAGGTATTTGATTCCACAAAGACTTTTTTAGTCCACAGCTTTAAAAATTGCCAACATGGGATGTAGCTTAGTGACAGAGTACTTGCCTGTTGTGTGAAGCCTTAAGTTCCATCCCCAGAACCCTGCTTCCCCAACACCAGAACATGGTCTAATGATCATTGAAAGGCTGCTTTTACATTACTCTTAAACCAACATCCCACCATTTACAATAAAATTACATTTCTTTTCTTTGATGTTTATACTCTTAAGAATTTTAAAATGCTAGTTTTGGGAACATTCATTCGTTCATTCATTCATTGCTTTTAATTGACCTGGGGTCTTAGAAACACTCTACAAGTACTTCCTCACTAAGTTTCAGCTCTCCTTTTGAAGTTTTAGTTAGTATAAACCTGGGAAATTAGAACAAGTTGGTTTTATATTTAAAACTATGTAAGTATACCATAATATCATGATATACAAACTGAGAAATTAAAAGGAAAAGTCCTTCAGTAGTGCTTTTCAATATTTCTAGAAAGTAAACATGGTTCCCAACTAAAGGCTTAGAGGAAACATTGTAGAAACAATCTGTAGATGTTGTTTCTCTCCTATAGTCTTCTGTAATATTGTTAATTCTCCAGTCATATCATTATACTCTTGGGTTGAAAAGGCTAATACGCCTTTTAGATTTTTCTGTATTTGTGTTAGACTCATCTGCTACAGGTTTTCTAATCTAATTTGTAAAATTTATAAAAAAAAAGGTTATTTTTAGGGATATTGGAAACAATAGAATATTATGTTTAAGTTATAAATTTGAAGAGGATTTGATGACAATAAAAAAGAAATCTAAACAAAACCTCATCTCTGAGAATTGACTGAGTCTGTGCATTTCACAGTTACTAGTCAGCAGAGCACTTGTTGCTTGCATTTTTTAATTTCTGGCTTTAGGAAGTTTTTCTGTCCTGTTGTAGTGCTCGGTCACACGGATACTTGGAAGTAGCCGGATGTATTCATAGACAGTCTTAACAGTACTAGAATAAAAGGCCAAAAAATTTTTTTTGTTGAGGCATGTTTTGTTTTCTCCTGTACACCAGGCATGGGGTGACTTGGAGTAGTCCATTTATGAAGTGTGTGAGGAGTCATTGTTTGCTAGTCTTCTTTCTTTCTCTGTTTAATTTATCTTCCTCTTAATTTTACCAGCATAGGCAGGAGAACTGGAAAGTAGCAGTAAGAATTAGTTACAGTCTTCCTCATACCACGCCTGGTCTTGGTATCATGCACATTTTTTTTTTAATGAATGTCTTAGTTGCCTTTGCATTCCTGTGTGGTCCTTCCTTTTGCCAATTATTTATGCTTGTTTTTTAAAAATTTTCTATAAGAATTTTGAAGAAGAAAAAGTTATAGATTTCCAAAATTTAGGATAACAGTATTTTCAGTAAAGGTCAGAGTTTGTGAGTCCTGAGGAAACTGTATACAGCTGCCCTGGATTGGTGGATATGCAAACAGTGAGCAAAGGAAACATGTGATAGGAGCGTCTATATTCCTTCCATCTTGGGAGAGTCTATTTGAGCCTCTGTCATCTGGTTACTTACTGTGTTGACAGCACCTTCTATTTTATTCAAAAGATTTAATTTGTGAAATGTTAGTGAATAAACTTATGTAATTTGTAAGGATGCTCATGAAATAAAAATAGTTCTTTTTATTTTTTAGAAAATTTCTAATAATTTGTTTGTATGCTTGTGTGTGTTTGTGTGTGTGTGTGTGTGTGTGTGTGTGTGTGTGTGTGTGTGTGTGTGTGTGTAAATCTTGCTGTGTAGCCCAGGCTGGCCTCAAACTTGCTCTGTAACCTCATCTGTCTTGGAACTGTCAGTCCTTTTGCCTCAGCCACCTATGTGTTGGGATTATAGGCATGAGTCACTACATCTGCTCTTAGCCATTTGTGTTAATTTCTTGTTTATCTTTTACGTTACATAGGCTCATTGCAGTGTGTTTAAAATAAGGGAAATAACTAAATAGAAATTTCTAGTTAGAAGAAATATTGTCAGATGTTCAACATTTATTTCTAAACTTGTTAAAAAGATTGCATATTAACATGCAAGAGTTCAGTGATGAGCTCACCAGATGTTAACTCCCATGCAGGGGAGAGCAGTTCTGGCTTAGCAGTTAAACTGATATCCAGTCTGGTTCTTATAGTTGTGTGTCGGCAAAGTGTGATAGGAAGGATGGTTTTAACAACTGAGGAAAAGGCCATTTTAATTTTCTGACCATGGAAGTGTCTCAGAACTCCTTTCTAATTTGCTGTTCCTCTTTAGAGAAGTAAGACTGTTTTGTAACTACAAAGAATTGAGTGTGTAAGCAGAAAGTTCATTAAATTTAAGCTCTAGGGTAGTGCTTGGTTAACATGTATTCCTATGTCCAGTGATTTTAGACACTGCTTAAGTATTTCAACAGTGCTGTCCTTTTCTTCCTTGTTGAAGTTCATTAATAACACTAAAATGAGTATGGGTGGTAGAGGTGTTATGCTTATTTTTTATTTGAAGCATTTTTAATAGTGGTGTGCCTTATTTTTTGTACAAGGTAAAAAACACTTTTCTATCTTTATGCTATTAATAGATACTGAATAGGCATAGTTAAATACCTATTTAAATACCATAGTTAAATACCATAGTTAAAATACCTATTTACATATGATGAGGCAAGAGTACATAGGAGTTACATACATACATAGGTTTTTGTATCCTACCTTGGAAATTAAGTTTGGGGATGATTGACATCTTTACTGTATCCAGGGGTTGATGTATAGGCTTTAGAGTACTCCATTTGAGCTTTTAAACACTGGTTCTTCTTCCCTTAGATATTTCGAGAAGCTCGAAGAACAGTACCGAGTATTGTTTACATGCCTCATATTGGTGACTGGTGGGATGCAGTCAGCGAGACTGTGAGAGCAACTTTTCTGACATTGCTGCAGGATATTCCATCCTTTTCACCTATATTTTTATTGTCTACCTCTGAAACCATGTACAGTGAGCTGCCTGAAGAGGTAAGAAGTGCTTAAATATCCATTTTGCCTTATGATATTGTTGTGAGCCTAGCCTGTAACGGCTGAGCCATGTCTCCCGTGTTACTATATTGTCTAAAAAAAATTGTTGACTTATGAAATTAAACAACTTTCAGGTAGAATAAAAATTACAATTTTTATACCAAATTGACAGCTTTTTAGCCACTATTCACTTCACTGTTGTGAAGATGAGAGCAGAGCCTGATGCATGCAACTTCTGAGACAGCGTTTCCATCATCTGTCCCTTTATAATGTCCCTCTTCATTTTTTGTGAGATCAGTTGATGGGATGGGACCTGTAGCTTTTCATTGGTAGAGTTAGATTTTATTTGTGTAAAATATTATTGTACATTTTTCATTTAAAAATTATATCTGAAATTTACTTTTGAGTTCAAATAAAAAGTAAAGCCATAATTGATTCAGGGGAAGAAATTGGCTTTGAATGAAACTCATCAAAATTATCTGTCTGTCATCTGTCTGTCTGTCTGTCTGTCTGTTTATTTATCTACTCCCCTCCCCCTTTTTGAGACATGGTTTCTCTGTAGCCCTAGTTGTCCTGGGACCAGGCTGGCCTCAGACTTATGGAGAACTGCCTGCTCTGCCTCCTCTGAGTGCTGGGATTAAAGGAGTGTGTCATGACAGCCCAAGTTGATTAAATTTTTAAAAAATGATTTATTTTATGTGTGTTGATGTTTTGCCTGCATGTTTTGCCTGTGTGAGGGTGTTGGATCCCCTGGATCTGCAATTCTGAGCTGCCATGTGGGTGCTGGGAATTGAACCTGGGTCCTGTGGAAGAACAGCCGGTACCCTTAACTGCTACACCATCTCTCCAGCTCCTTATTAAAAAATTTTAATACTCCAATCTTACATGACCTTCAAATGGTATTTTTTAGAAATACTTACTGAAAAATATTTTCCCAGGAGATACTGTAGAAATGATGTTCATCTAAAATATTTGCGTGTTTTAAATGTAATATAAACCTGATTATATAGAATTTTAGAATTCAAGTATTTGTTTTCTGAGTTCTTTCAAGTTTTACCTTTTGCTAGTTGTTTTGATAGAATGAATTTGCATAATTTTTTGCTCTTGTATGAAACCATTTATTTTAAATAATAATGGTAGTAATAATAATAATCGTGTGTATATGATTGTGTATGCACATGCAGGCTATGATGTATATGTCAGAGGACAACTTTTGAGAACCAGCTCCTTTCTTCCATTGTCATTTCTGGGCATCAAACTTAGGTTGTCAGTCAGGCTTGGATGACAAACACTTTGACCTGATGAGGCATCTTACTGACCTGAGTAGGCTTTTTTTATTTTTAATTTGTATGTGTGTGTGTGTGTGCATGTGCATGTACATGTGTGCGTATGCATGCACAAATGTCATGAAAGGACATTATGTCCCTTTTAACTGGAGTGACAAGCCATTAGTTGTAAGCTGTCTGACTTGGATGCTCGGAACGAAATTTGGGTCCTCTGTAAGAGTGGCCTATGCTCTTAACTGCTGGGCCACTCATCTGTCCCAAATAAAATTTGAATGTTTAGTTATCTGATAGGATATGAAGACTATTAACCATAACTTTTAGCTTATTGCCATAGAGGGCATAGGTTAGTTGTATGTAGTATTCAGAAAAGCTAAGATATTGATTGATTATCCTTAATTAGCAGAAGTTTGTTAGCATTGAACATGAGATTTTAGCTTCTTTTCCTTTTGTATCACTGTTTTGTATTTTTTGCTTTTATTAACCATGTAGATATTAAGAATACTTACATTTTATAGGTGAAGATTATGTGAATTCTCTATACTGATTGCATAATTGTGCAATTTAAAAATACTCTGTGTAAATGTAACTTTTCCTCGTGTAATTGTCATCTCTAAGGTTTACTGCCTCTGTCAGCTAACCTAGGCCTAATCCTGGAAACTTTTAGTCTCTGTACAATCTAATGTAGGCCTAGAATGTTTGCAACTTCTGAGACTTACTACTGAGTAAGATCACCCTTTTTAGCTCTTTCTGAACTCTGGATGGCTACTTCAAGTCAGCTTGGAGGCTTAAATTCCCTCCAAACTGATTGATTGAATCTGGCTTCTCTCTTGGTCTCTTACTCAATTGCTCTGCTTGGCCTCAACTAACTCTAGCAATCTCTTCTGATCTTCTAGCTCCTTCTCATCCTCTGGCTTGTTCTCTCTTCAATCTGTCTCTGTAAAACTGCCTCCTCTCTGCATCTGCTCCTCAGGTAGCTTCACTTTCTTACTTCTTGTGAGACTTGGGGCATATTCTGTCCAATATTTCTCTGATTCGTCATTTTATCCACCACTCAATTAGACATTACTTTCAAACATTCATTTTACAAACTAACTATATCTTCACTGTTTAAGAGTGTGTGTGCAGTCCAGTCAGGGGGAGTAAATGTGTTCGCTAAGGGCTGAGTCATACCATAACTAAAAAGTTTTTTTTTTTTTGAGTAAATAACATAATCTCAGGGTGTGATCAAATACCCTGCAACAATTCTGTAATAAGTACTATTGTAATCATAAATGGGAAAGGTTTTCATCTGTGTATATGTATATCCCTCCCTCTCTCCCTCCCTCCCTTCTTCCCTCCATCTGTCCATCCATCCATCCCTCCCTCCATCCCTGTCTAGTCTCAAGCTCATGGCAGTCCTTATCCTCCTAAATGTGAGCTGGGATGCCAGGTTCTGCTCTATTTTTAAAAGAGAATTATTCCCATGGGACTTGTGTTGTTAGTACAAATAACAATTGTTTTTTTAGAACCCCTTTTATATTCTTAGATTCTTTTATATTCTTAATGTTTTTTAATGTTTCTATCTTCTAGTCCAGTAGCCCAGAACAACATTAAAACTTCAATTCACATTAATTTTCATGTTATCTTAAGTACTTAGTATATATAAATTATAATAGAAATAATATATTACAAGAATGCTGTGCTAAATGAATATGTTTATTTTGAGGAAATATGCTCAGGTGTCTTACCTTTGAAATTTTTGGTCGAAAAATTTAGAAGTCATTGCTCTGTAATAATAGAGGCTAAAAATCTGTAGTGCCTTACTTCGAGTCTCACTGCTATTTAACATTGCAGAGCAAAGGTTATAATTCAGGTTTTTTTGGTTCCAAGATCATGCACTAATAGTAATTCTTTTTTTAAAATTTTAATTCTATTATTTATTTTATGTATATGGATGTTTTGTCAGCATGTGTGTCTGTGTACCTCATGTGTACTTGGTGTCTTCAGGGACAAGAAGAGGACCTCAGATCCCCTAGAACTTGAGTTAAATACTATTGTGAGTTGCCATGTTGGTGCTAGGAATTGGCCCTGGGTCCTGGAAGAAGATCCAGTGCTCTTAGCCACTGAGTCACCTCTCCAGGCCTCCTGATAGCAGTTCTTTAAGATGCTGTAGATACAGCTTCCTGATGTGATGTTTAGGCTTGATGAATGGTCAAGGAGATACCTTATCAGTTAAGACTATCACTCAATTTCTATAAATTTATTAAGGTGCCTGTTTGTTGCAATGTGATGTCCTAATAAGTCTGAGTTTACTTATGGTATATGCTGTCTGTTTTCTTTACTCTTCTATCAACAATGATTAGTAAACTATCTAGTATAGTGTCTGGTCATATAAATACACACAGACACTTATATACACATGTATTTCAAGCATAGTAAATCTAGACTGAGTGGTTGAACAGAATATGTGAAAAATAGATTATCACTGCTCTATAGGAAGTTTGGAGAGAAGAAAGACATTGAAAAAGTAAAAAAATTATGGAAATGCTATAGTATGAAGTTGAAGAAGATCTGGGCTCAGTTCCAGCACCCACATTGGTAGCCTTATAACAGTTGTAACACCAGCTACAGTGGCTGTGACACGCTC
>NW_021604770.1:180181-232099 GCF_004785775.1 Grammomys surdaster
TACAGTGGCTGTGACACGCTCTTTTGTCACAAGCCTTATAACAGTTGCAACACCAGCTACAGTGGCTGTGACACGCTCTTTTGTCACAAGCCCATATTCACACATATATACACATACTTAATATTATCTCTTTTGAAAAGCTACAGTAGTAGAATAAAAAAGAAATATTAACTTTATTACTGAAAAGATGTCACTAAAAATGAAAAGCAAGCCATAGACTGGTAGATAAGCTTTGAAATAAGTCATTTTTATGATGTATGACATTAAAAAAAAACTCTTTTAACTTACTAATGTAGTAATCCAGTTGGCTCAGTGAGTAAAGGCACTTGCTGCCAAATATGACTACTTGTGTTTGAGCCATTCCTGTGACTCTTGGAAGTTTTCCTCCTGACCTCCACAGGCATGCTGTGGCACCTGTGCAACTACTACCTACCTACACACACACACACACATACACACACAACCTACACACACACACACACATGCGAGTGGACATACAAATTCTATAAAATGTTTTGTATGTGTGTGTGTGTATGTACACTACCTACACACACACACACATGCGAGTGGACATACAAATTCTATAAAATGTTTTGTGTGTGTGTGTGTATCTCTTTTGGTATTTTGAGATAGGGTTTCTATCTCTGTAGCCCTGGCTGTCCTGGACCAGGACTCTGGTCCTGACTCTGTAGACCAGACTCACCTTGACCTCACAGAGATCTACCTGCCTTGGCCTCCCAAGTACTGGGATTAAAGATGTGTGCCACCACCACTTGGCCCCATCAAATGATTTTTGATAAAGGTTTTGGGACTGTAAAATCTGGGAAAGTCTATTCTACATCCTAAAAAAATGAAGCTGAAAGCTTACCTAATACCTAATGCAAAATTAACTTAAACAAATCAAAGATATGTAAGAGCTACAACCTTTAAGATTCTTTGAAGTAAGCATGGTAGTGAATTTTATGACACCATATTTGACACTGAGTTTTTCGATATGGCACCAAAAAAGCAAAAACAAAAGACAAGTACTAAAAATAAGTAAGGTGGATCTTGCAAAAATTAAAAACTTTTGTATGTCAACGGGTATTATTGATAGAGTGGAAGGCAAACCATAAAATGGGAGAGATAATTGAAACAATAAGAAAAGCTTTTTATCAGAGAATTTGGAGTATAGAAGGTAGAAGTTAGACATACCAGTCAACCAAATCAACCAACCACAAGACAAAAAAAAAAAAATCAAAGGCGGTGTTAAGTGTCACGTGACAAATGTGTATGGTGTAGAGGATTTGAAGAAGCATATCTTGGCAGGGGGAGCTGTGCATCGAGAGCCTTGCTAGAGCAGGCGAGGAGATGGGAGGTCGGTCGTCAGCACAGCATGTACTGAGAGATGACAACTACTGACGTACTTTTACTTTGAATCTTTATTAAAGTTGTATGATGGAATAGTCTGTATGAAGTGCTTCAAACTCTAGTTTATTGACAGCAGAACCAGGATCCCAGAGGGTACAGTGAATAGACTTGGTAGGGAAAGGACAGACGATGAGAAATAGAAGGAAATATGAAGATTTTAAAGTTATCGTTAATATGCTTACAGCTCCTCATTGTATGTTCTAAATATTTTGGTACTATGTAATAGTGCTATAATCAACTATTTGATTTGCTTTTACCTCATGATTTTTACATAGATACTTCCACTGGTTATTGAGTTGGACAACTGGACTCTTCATTGTGGTTTTGTTTATGGAGTCAAACATTTTGTCAGAATGTATGTGCTGTGTTTATTGAAAATGGGACAAGAAATGGAAGGAATTTTAATTTGATTTAATATGTATGCTTTTAATTCTGTATTCTCTTTTGTGTATGTGTATATGTATAGGTTAAATGTATCTTTAGAATACAGTATGAAGAGGTATTATATATTCAAAGACCTATTGAAGAAGATCGAAGAAAATTTTTCCAAGAACTTATTCTCCATCAGGCGTCAATGGCACCACCACGAAGGAAACATACTGGTAAGTCCCAAAGCTTTACAAGAAGAAGAGAATGGAGTTAAATATTCAGTTGTCAGTCTTGGTGGCAGACTCTTTACCCACTGAGCCATCTCACTGGCCTCGATGGACATGTTGAAAATGACAGTGTGGTTACCTAATCCAAGGGTGAATACGTCTTTGTTAATGTTTTCTTAAGCCCAGCTTCAGAAATTCTGGTAGATTCTGCGTTCAACAACTCAAAAAGCCAAGGGGAAAAAGTTATCAGTTCTTCTCTGTTTTGCTCTTTGAAGTACCTGGTTCTTGTAATGGTAGGTTGTAAATAACAAGTTATTGATTACATTGTGGAACAGGACAAGTTTGATAAGCTAAGAGGTGGTATGTTACTTTTCTCATTACAGAATGCCTGATAAAAATAAGAAAGGAAGGGTTTGCATAGATGCAGTTGATTTCAGAAGAAAAGCCCCACAGTGGTGGGAAAGCGAGACACTGGCTATGCTACGTCTGCAGTCAGGAAGCCTAGTGGGGAGTGCTGGTGCCAAATGTGCCTCCTGCTGCTTGGGCCAACGGGGCGGTGCTCTGTCGGCCCTCCTCATTGATACCCTCTGCTCACAGACAGCCAGAGGTGAATCTCTCAGCTGATTCCACATCCAGTCATGTTGACAGTGGATTTTAACAACAAAAGCTGCTTAGAATGTGATCTTTTCTGGTTTACTTGCTAATTTTAAAAATATTCATTTAGTATATATAACATGGTATTTGAAAGTCCACCATAGCCTTGTTTTAAGCATTTTATTTTTCTTGGGTTTGGAACCATGACATTTAGAAAACCTCAAGGACGTGTTGGGTTTTAAGCTATCTGAATTAGGGAAGGACTGTAGTCTAAGACATCGAGGAAGGTTTCTTTTTCTACTTTTAAAGGTATATAAAAAACGAGATCCTATTGCTGATCTTTCAACCTCTACAAGAAAACACCACTTTTGTTAAAACAATTTTAAGCCTATATTGCCTTGTTCTATTTTTTAAAATGCCATTATATTTCTTGGAAATTTTCATACATGCATAAGTGCACATGTACCCCCACTCATCTCCCACCTCCTCCCAGATCTGCTCTCTATCCCCTTAGTCCCTCCCATTTTACATTTATCTTAACTGTTCTTGTTGGATACTAAATATTTTTCCCTTTCTTGTTAATTAGGTTTTTATGTTTTCATAAATATCTACTTGTTTTGGGTTTTGTTGTTTATATGTTGTATTGTTAGTATATCAAATATTTTTACCTTGAAAACAGCTTATTTTACTTTTTAATATACTCTTAGATAAACATATTTTTAGTCTCATCAGTTTGGATTTTTTGTTTTTGTTTTTTTTTAATTTTGAAACTCATTCTGCTTCAGCATCTAAGTCTCTATGCCTGGCTTCAATTCTGTTTTTTAGAGTATTTTTTTCTTTATGCTTAAAATTTTTGTTTACTGTGTTTGTATATGATGAACACTTTGTGGAGTCAGTTATTTTCTTTTACCTTTATGTGGGTTTTGAAGATTGAACTCAAGTCTCTAAGGCAAGTACTTTATCCATTAAGCCATCTTACTGGCCCTCTTTATGGTTTTCTTTGAGACAGAGTCTTACTATGTAGCCTCAGCTGGACTTGAAATCATGATTGTCTTATTATACCACCCTGAATGGGTGGTTCATTGACTTTCATTTTTCATGTTAAAGACCCCGTGAAAATACTTAGTATTTGAGTCCCAAGCTTTAGTATGATGCCAAGAAACAAAATTTTTTTTTCTTTATTAAAAAGTTAAAAGTTTCTCTTCCAGAGGTCCTGAGTTCAATTCCCAGCAACCATATGGTAGCTCACAACCATCTAACTGGGATTTTATGCCCTCTTTCGGCATGTCTGTGTACATGTAGATAGAGTACTCACATACATAAAATAAATTAAAATAAGTTAAAAGTTAGGTTATGAAGATCTCTCTCTCTCTCTCTCTCTCTCTCTCTCTCTCTCTCTCTCCTTCCTCTTCCTCCTCTTCCTCCTCTTCCTCCTCTTCCTCCTCTTTCCTCTCCCTCTCCCTTTCCCCTGTCCCTCTCCCCTCCCCCCCCATCTCTCCTCCTTTTTTAATTTTTGAGAAAGAATCTCAACTGTGTAGCTCTGGCTCTCCTAGAACTCACAGATATCCATGTACCTCTGCTCCCAGAGTACTAGGATTAAAGGTGTGTGCTGCCATATTGGGCTTGAAAGATAATTTTGTAATTCATTTCATACACCTGACAAAGGAATATGATGAAGACAATATGGACATCTCTCAGCACTTTACAGAAGAAAATAAAAACATTTTATTAACTTTTATTAATAAAATGGGCAAATGGTATAATGCACATAGATGGTAAATAAACATGAAATTATTATATGTGGTGATGGAATTGTATAACATCAGCATCTTCATTAGGATATTGTAGTCTTACAAGATTTCATCTGGCAGTAAAGTTTGTATAAGATTCCCTATGTTACTTCCTTTTGTAAAATTACTTTTTTGTAATGAACTTGAAATAAAAAACACCACAAACAAAATCCACAGCAAAGTTAAAGCTAGGAAAATAAATAGCTTTCTATTCTCTTAAACACCTCCTGCATTCTGTTGTTCGTCACCCTTGCCCCTTTTCTTGTCCTTTTTTCTATATCTTGTATTCATATGCACATTCTTTAAAAATATATAGGCTATTATCCACATATGAGGGAGAACATGTAGGACTGGTTTTTTTTTTCCCCCAAGATTGGGTGATCTTGCTTAATATCGTACAGTCCATGTCCATGATAGTTCAGCCGGTTTTTCCATGTCTTCCATGACCTTAACTTTTTTTTTTTTTTGAGCTTTCTGCTTTGTGGTGCTTTGAGAGACCCTGGTGGTTAAGGGCATATGCTGTTTAAGCATGCAGGCTGAGACTCAGAGTCCCAGCACCAGGACATGTGCACGGCGAGAGCCACTTGGTGCTGCATGTAACCCTGGTGCAGACAAGACAAAACAGAAAGGTCTTTGGGGCCTGCTGGCTGCCACTCTCCCTGAAAAACGTAAGCTCCAGCTTCGCTGAGAGACCCTGCCTTGATGAACTAAAACAGAGAAAAATAGGGAGGACACTGATGCCCTCCTGTGGCCTAGACATATATGCATACGTGCACACCCTCATACAGACACATGTACAGGTGTGCATGCGCACACAATTTCTACTTCTAGGTGCTGCTCACTGTTCCTTGTGGTTCTCAGAACATGAGGTAGAGTTCTACAAGGCTAGGAGACCTGTTGTGAGTTATTTAATGTGGTGAAGTTATTCTCTTACTTCCTTTTCGTTTCCATTTGAAGTTTTACTTATTAGATTTTCATGGTTTGCAGACTTGTAATTTTACTTTTCTTTACAGATGTTTTGAGAGAATGCCAGAATACCAATTGAGTCCTGGCTTATCATGCTAAGTCTTAACTTCCCCCTCTGTTTTAGCTCTTCGTGCTATGGAAGTGCTTCCACTTGCACTACCATCTCCTCCTCGTCAGTTATCAGAATCAGAAAAAAATCGGATGGAAGACCAGGAGGAAAATACGTTACGAGAATTGCGGTTGTTCCTCAGGGATGTTACCAAGAGGCTGGCCACAGATAAACGCTTTAACATCTTCAGCAAACCGGTGGATATTGAAGAGGTCTTGTTTCAGTAGTGTGCAAACAGTGAAGTTGAACTGGCTAAAAGAAAAAAAAATATTGACATCTTTTTTGGAAGGAAAAAAAGCAAAGGCATGGATGAATATTACCCCTAGCCTGTAAAATTTTAATCCATGTGATAACTACCAGTGTCACCACAAACATCCGGTGACTTTTGAGTGAAATTAGTGACCAATTTGTATACGTCTTCTTAATTATTATTTTTCTCTGTGATCACCTACTCTTTAAGAGGAGGATTAAAATTACTTTTGTGAAATGTCCATAATAGACTATTTTTATTCCAGGATAAATCCTGCTTTAAAACTGTTGGTGTCAACCTATCAGTCCAGTATTGGCTTTTCCTTAACTGTTTGTGACCATGGAAAGAGGCAGTCAAGTCTCCAACTGCCTTAGTCTTTCTACTTTAGAAAGGCCTCTCGCTGAGATGCCACTAGAAGTTAAACACATCCCATGTTCCTAAAACTGTTTTCCTCTCCAAAGATTTTCTTTGCTCCCAGTGGAAAATTCCTCACTCTGTACATGTATTGTTTTGTGTAATCGTGGGAACTTGGTCTGTGATGGTGAGAAAAGGAATTTTCCATTTGGAATCTGCCAGAATGCTGTCAATTCAAAAACCTTTATCCTGGGATAATATAGCATGGATGAGCACAATAGAAACTTTTCTGGCCTTCTCCTTATAGTTCAGACTCCATGTTTGAGCAGTTTTGGTGTCTAGTTCTTTCTTTTTTTGTCTTTAAGAATATTTGAATTATAAAGTGATTCAAAGTTGAATGTTGTGTCCTAATTGTGAAGTCTGTGTTTTTGGACCTGACCAGATTCCTTTGGAACCATTATGTCATCTGTGACTGGAAAGAATGAGTTAGCGATCTCTGAAAATATACCCGTCCCCTTCTTTTGGAATAGAGGGACTGTAAGAATTTTCATTTGAATGTTTTATCCACAATGTGTAGATTTGATAACTTTCAAATCACATGCAAGAAGGTCATTTTATTATTTTCCAGTGTTATTTTTAAGAGTTTATTATTTTTAAGAGTTGAGGAAGTTGACTAGTGACATAGCCAAGTTTTGAAAGTTTTTTTCCTTGAAGTTTAAAGCCTATAGTCTTTTTATTTAGATCTGGATGACTTTGAACTCACAGTCTTCTAGCTTCCAAATTTTGGAGTTAAAGGCATGACCACTGTGCTTGAAAGCCCACAGTCTTTTGTCCTTTCCTTTGTAGCTACCTCTGCCTTTTCCTATTAGAATAATAGGACCTGAAAGATGAATAATATATGCTTTTACCTTAGGTAACACACACACACACACACACACACACACACACAGAGAGAGAGAGAGAGAGAGAGAGAGAGAGAGAGAGAGAGAGAGAGAGAGAGACAGAGACAGAGACAGAGACTTAGACAGACAGAGAGAATTGTAAAGCTGTCTTTTTATGAAAATCTTGCAAGGACCAAGCTATGTCCTAGTCCTAAAGACTGTAAATAAAATAAATAAACAAAACAAACAGATCTCTCCCTCTGGGTGTATTCGGAACCAAGCATTTAAAGGAAGAGCCAGCCCACCATGCTGAGATGAACTAATTTTCTTCTTGCTCAGGAAATGTTTTCTTCCTAATCACTAAATTTTGGCAGATTTCAGTTGTCATCTGCTTTTAAGAAACATAAGTTTTATAGATCCTGGTAAGGAAATGGGAAGGAATAGAAATACTAAGTAAGGTTAGGTAAAATATGTGATAATGTTATCTTCTTTCTGAGTATTGTTTATTTTGGGCTTGCTCTCAAAACTGAGCAGTATCAGGGGAAGGATAGAAATATTTTTGAAAAACAAGATAATTTCTAAGTAGCTTAAAACATAAAAGTATAGGCCTTGGCGGTGGTGGTGCTTGCCTTTAATCCCAGCACTTGGGAGGCAGAGGCAGGCGAATCTCTTGAGTTCCAGGCCAGCCTAGTCTGCAGAGTTCCAGGACAGCTGGGGTACACAGAGAAACCAAAACCAACCAAAATAAAAAGCTACCCAAATATACCCATAAAAGTATATATTCAGATAATGAATTAGAAGTGGCTAAAACTTATTATTTTTAAAGTCAGCTGCAGAAAGCAAAACATTACAAAATATGCTGAATTTAAAATTAAGCATGTATTAAAATTTCATACTTTTAATAGTATAAAACTTAAAGGTGCTTTTTCTGTTTATTAATGTTTCTGTTTCCATTTTTATGGCAAGGGCAAGATCTCAGAGTCCAACTAATAGTTCCATTACTGCTTGCATAAGATCCTCCTAGAGCTGACAGTCACGTCTTACGGATTCTAAAAACACATGCAAATTACATACATGAGTATGCATGTGTTTGTGCATAGACTTAAAACCATGGTCAGTGTTCTCAGAAGCTGTGAGAGAACAAACCCTCACTTTTCAGAAACTGCCCAGAAGTTGGTCCTGAGCTAGTTTTAAGAATTTCTGAGCCGGGCGGTGGTGGCGCACGCCTTTAATCTCAGCACTTGGGAGGCAGAGACAGGCGGATTTCTGAGTTCGAGGCCAGCCTGGTCTACAGAGTGAGTTCCAGAACAGCCAGAACTACACAGAGAAACCCTGTCTCAAAAAGAAAAAAAAAAAAAAAAAGAATTTCTGAAACTGCTTTTTATAATCATTACTTGACTTGAAGTTTCTACTTGAGTAAACAGTAGACATAGGTTACTAATTCTTCCTTACTGGTTACATGACATAAAACATAAAATATACTATGTAAATCATGACTTAATGTGTCTCTATTGAAAAATTTATATGCAGAGACAAGTCCAGCAAACCCTTAGTTAGTTAGAAAAAGCAATACTTATTTAATTGACTTAAAATGTGTGTAATGACTCCAAAGGAGTAGAAAATACTTTCCATGAAATTGTTTGCCTTTTTGTAAAACCAAAAAAAAACAACAACAAATAAACAAAAAGATCCATCCACATACCAGAAATTATTATTATGAAAACTCTTTGCTTTTTATTTGTCTGTGTTTTTATTTTCCTTGAGGTAGAACACTTACTGATGCTTCTCATGTACTTTACCCACACATTCTCTTCTCATATAAACCCAAAGGGTTTAAAATCTGCTTCAGATTTCAAGATGAGCACCATAAAGTTTTTCATGGAAAGTATATCAGATAGTAACTTCAGTGGAATAAATAGCATTGTAATTTTACTCTTCTATAATTGACTACCTTGCTTTAAATTATTCTGTTTTTAATTGTGGTTTTATGACCTAAATCATATGCAAAGCCAGTTGTAATTTTCATTAAAGTGTCCTGTTTGTTGTAGGTTTCAGATTATCTTGAAGTAATCAAAGAACCAATGGACTTATCAACAATAATAACTAAAATTGATAAACATAATTATCTAACGGCTAAAGATTTCCTGCAAGATATTGACCTCATCTGTAGCAATGCTTTAGAGTACAATCCAGACAAGGACCCTGGAGGTAAGCACACTTATGGCAACATTAAAGTATACCTCTTTCAGGTTGATAAATGAATGAATGTGTTTGGAACTTTGAGAAACACTGTGCTTAAATCAGAAGGTTCTGCAGTTCTAGGCACTGTGGGTTTTGTCCAGGATTTAGTTTCCATTTTTCTTTTAACTTTTATACTTAGTTCTAATTTTGTTCAGATTGATGGAATATTTAGCAAATGAACTTAACTTAAAATTTCTTTGTTTAGCTAACATCAGTTGTCATCAGTAGTACCACTAAACACAGAATTTTTAATTTGTGGAACTGAGGTTCAGATAAAATTATTTAACAACACCACCCCCCCTTTTTTTTTAAAAAGACAGAATCTCACTGTGTAGTCCTGGCTTGCCTGGAGCTTGATAATGTAAACTAGGCTGGTCCAAGACTCACAGAGAGATCCACCTGCCTCTGCCTCTCAAGTGCTAGAATTAGAGGTGTGTGTCACCGTGTCTAAGACTGTGTATCAGAAGTAGGTTGAAGGTATTCTTGTATAATTTTGTTTTACTCCTAATTCTATCCTGTATTTCCCAGAGGTGTCTGTTATTTGACATAGTAACATAATGTAATGTCATCCTCAAATGTGTTAAGATCACATTCATAGCTATCCTGGGAATCATCTATCTAGGACAATTAATTCTTAGACTTATCATCATTTGATCAATTTTGCTCAAATTTCACCCTTAATCTTGAAGTCTTTGCAGAATCCTAGCATTTTGTACCAATTACATGGGATCAGAGTCCTCAGAGTCACTCATTTTTTTTGGGAGGGGGGCTATCAGTAGTCTCCTCAATACATCTCCAGTTTTATCTGTCATAGTGTACCTCATGAATTTCAGACTTAACCAAACTCACTTATATTTAGTTCTGTTAGTGCTTAATTAGGACTGTCATGTCGTACTTACTGAGTAGGGTACTTGGTGTATAAGAATGTCTGTGACAGTTCCTACTCCTTGAGACAGAGATGTGTAACTGTATTAGTATTATGATAGATTGATAATATAGCTCCTGTATGCCAGATGTTAGTCTATATGTCATTGTATTTCTCAGCTAGGATCAACATACAAAGTATGACAGACCAGGAGTCCTAAACAGCAAAAGTTTTCCTCACAGTGTTGAGTTGAAGTAGTTCAAGTGAGTCAGCTAGTTTGGTTTCTCCTAGCCCACTCTTCATGTTTCACTACAGGTCTTTCTCCCTATAGCCCTTTCTCTGTCTTTATGCACTCCTAATGTATCCAGATTTCCTCTTAAAAGGGCATCAGCCACTTTGGATTAGAGCCCACCCTCTTTTTACTTTAGTTACCTCTTAGCATGGCTTATTTCCACATACATTTTGAAGTACTCGGGGTTCAAACTTGAATATACATTTACATACAACACAATCCCAGCTGTCTGGAGCCTTATCACTTTTATTTATTTTTGGAATGTTTATTCTTTGACAAGCTCAGATATATGTCCAGTGTATGTTGCACACATATCTGTAGTCATACATGTCCAGTGTATGTTATACACATATCTGTGGTCACACATGTCCAGTGTATGTTGCACACATATCTGTGGTCATACATGCCTAGTGTATGTTGTACACATATCTGTGGTCACACATGTCCAGTGTGTGTTGCACACATATCTGTGGTCACACATGTCCAGTGTATGTTGCACACATATCTGTGGTCACACATGTCCAGTGTATGTTGTACTCATATCTGTGGTCACACATGTCCAGTGTGTGTTGCACACATATCTGTGGTCACACATGTCCAGTGTATGTTGCACACATATCTGTGGTCATTTCCTCCCTATCTCTGTTGCTCTCTTCTTATCTCCTTGGGCACCAGACACACATATGGGGCACAAGCATACATACACCACAAATACTTGACCACTCATACGTTTCAAGTAAGTACGTCTAAAAAAAAATTCTAGCTAATCAAATTCTAGCATCAGATAGGAAATCTGACAGAAGATATATAATATATACATTGAAAAGTATAAAAATGGCCAGGCAGTGGTAGCGCATGCCTTTAATCCCAGCACTTGGGAGGCAGAGGCAGGTGGATTTCTGAGTTTGAGGCCAGCCTAGTCTACAGAGTGAGTTCCGGGATAGCCAGGGCAATACAGAGAAACCCTGTCGTGAAAAACCAAAAAAAGAAAAGTATAAAAATGGCTGACAGAATTCTTTAGCTATATAAATGAAGGTGTATATTGTATTTATGGATTATCACACTCAACACTGTAAAGATGTTTCTATCCAAATTTTTAAACTGAACTCTGTTCCTCTGGAACAGCAGCGAGCACTTGTAACTACTGAGTCTTCTAATCCAGCTGAGATTTATTCAATGCTACTTTCCTATGTAGTCTGAATTTTATTGGAACCATGTCTGATTTTTCCTCATAGTACTGTATAGTCATTACTTCAGTTTTCCTAGTATTGGCAATGTTTGCTGAATGAACATTTTGAGAACATTTATCAGAAAGAAATACCAGTGGTTCCACATGTGCTAGGTTTGTTTTTATAAGACGTCTACAACAAGTTTTTTATGGCTTCCTAATCATAAATCTTAAGAATAAAAGATCTTTTATTCTTTATGCTTTTACTAGAGAGAGAAATAATTTTTTTTTTAAATTTTGGATTCTTTGTTGCTTGTTTGTTTTGGTTTTGGTTTTCGAGATAGAGTCTCATGTTGCCTAGCCTGGGTTGTTGAGACTTGCTGCCCACAGAGAGTGACTTTGAACTGATGCCCCTGCTTTCTTCACTCCTTACAGATGTGGTTTGTGGTCATCAGACCGTCCTAGTTATCTTGTCCTTGTTTGCTTTTCACATCTGGAGTCAATCGTGTCGCTCCAAAGGGCACCACTGACACTACACTACTCACAATACAGTCTTTCTGTGACCTGTGAAGCAGACACTTTTTATAGTATCAGAGACCATGCTGGGAAGTAGCTAGGGCTTCTTGGAACTGGTGATCCAAGTGCTGGGATTATAAGCATCTTCTGTTAAATTTGGCCTTGCCGACAATTTACGTGTACCGTCTTGGATGCTTTAGATTAGGTAGATTTTCTATATTTTTCTGGTTTTGTCACAGTTTTAAAGAGACCTCTCTTAACTTAGAATATTTTATGTTGTTTAGCACAATTTTGACCAGTTACTCTTTTTATGTGTGCTTTTTTTGTGTGTGCATGTATGTAAGAAGTGTGTGGGGGTCAGAGATCCACTTTGTGGAGTTAATTCTCTCCTACTTCTATGTGAGTTCCAGGGATTGAAGTCAGGTTGCCAAGCTTGCTCAATTCACTGGCCCTTGAGTTCCTGGTATTTGTCTGTAGCAGTTGGAGCACTTAGTGAATATCCAAATTCTTTAAAATTTTTATTGAAAAAATCATACTTTATTTTATTTTTAGAAATTAAAAATAAAACCTTATTTTGGGGCCTTAAAAATTATTGATAGAGTACCTCATATTTTTACCCATCTCTTAATCTTTTCTTACCTAAAAATGTTTTTATAATTTAAATGTCAGTATCTTTTTACTTTTCTTTTAAGGCCTCCTGCATTAATTTTATTCTGTTTGTATCTAAAATAAATTTATGCCAACATTTTTAACAGATAAAATTATTAGGCACAGAGCGTGCACCCTGAAGGACACTGCGCATGCCATTATTGCAGCCGAGCTGGATCCAGAGTTTAATAAGCTCTGTGAAGAGATTAAGGAAGCAAGAATAAAGAGAGGTGAGTTAGAGAAGCAGGTGTGCTCCCGAAGCCTGCTGTGCTGCATACCCATCTTCCCGTGACATAGGAGGCACACCAGGAGGCGCTCTTGTCTCCATTAATAACCTTATACTTAGTAATTTCTGATACCAACATAGATCATGTAAATTCTAAAGGATATCTCAAAACGTCACCTGTGACAGTTTGAGTGCAGTGGTGCATGTCAGAGAAATAAACTGTTCCTTAGAGAAATTTCTTTTGCAGATATACGACTCTATCAGTGACTTCTGTTCTTAAATGATTTACATATTATGTCTGCATTTATAGCTGAAGAGACCTTAGTTTTCATCATTTCACATCTAATATCATTACTTAAACCTTTTTTAAACAAATGTTTTTCCCAGTCTGTTAACATGTATAATTTTTTAATTAGAAACACAAAATTGAACATATGGTTTGTTTAATAGATGTACATCTGTGTCCTTGAGGAACGTTAGTAGGAGGGAGAGAAATGCCAGTGGCAATAGGAGCCACTGAGGGATTGTAGGCAGTGGGATGGATTGGTTAGATCACTTTAGCAACAAGAAATAACATGTTGTCAGTGTGTTAGGAAAATGAGAGATTGAGTTAAAGCCTTGAGAACCAGTTTGGAAACAATGTTCCAGTTTCCACAGAGGCATATTTGCTGCATTATCTCTCTAGTAGTTCTCTTCCTCGGAGTCTGTCCAAGAGAACGTACCCACGAGAATGTACCCACATGAAACATGTACATGAATGTTCCATAGGGCTGTTGTACATAACAAATGACAACACAAGTGTCCCTTACTGGTTAAAGAATGACAAAGCACATCACATCCATAGTCTTCTGTAAGCTGACACAGGACCTCAAAAAAAAAAAAAAACCCAAACAAACCGTGGTGTGAAATAATGAAAGGCTGTCTACTAACCGTGGTCCTCTCATATAATATGGCAAGTATGTTGAGAGAAACAGACAGCAGTGGCTACCTGGACAGGCACCTCATACTAGATTTCTGTGTGTGGCTACAGAAATATATATTTGCTAAAAACATTTAATTTTATGCTTAAAATAGATGGCTTTTATATTATATAAACTGTATCTCAGACTAATATGGGAAAAGGTGGTGAAGTAATATACATTTTAATTACTGAAGGATGGAGCTAAACAAGATTAGCAGTCTGTTTCCTTCCTCCCTCTCTCCCCGCCCCCATCTGAGACTTGGTCTTGTATAGCCTAGGCTGCCCTCAAATTCACTATATAGCCAAGAATAACCTTCTTATTTTTCTTTCTCAGCCTCCTAAAAGCTGGGATTACAGACTTGTGCTAGAACTTTGTACATACTAGGCAAACATTCTGCCAACATGACCTACGTCTTTAGCCTTGTAGAGGCATTTTTGAAAGCAGAGAATATTTCTGGCTGAATGAATGAGTAGATACAAATTCTGCCAGTCAGAATAGGGACTATAGAAGATAAACTGTTTGTGTTTGTTTGTGTGTATAAAGATAAACCAGCTATCTTTAGTTTGACCTATTTTTAGGATACTTTGTTGGAGATATCAGGTAGGCAGGTAGAAATATGGTTAGTAGGCTAGAGATCTTCGGACTAAAAAGATGTGAGAATTATTATATAACATCATTTAAAAGCCATTTACACAAGAGATACTTGTTATAGAATAGAATAAGAAGCTAAGTTATAGGAAGCTGTTCACATGGAAGAAAAGGTAGGTGCTAGTGAAGAGAACTGAGATGGAACAGTTGCTATTAGGACTGAGGAGCCAAGAGATGAAATGTAGGACATTGTGCTGTAACAGGCAGCAAGCTAGACTGAGCCTGTTCATGGGAGTTTAGTGACTCTTGTACGCTCACAGTAAAATACACACACAGACAGACAGACACACACATATATATACACAGACACATTATATATATATGTGTGTGTGTGTGTGTGTATTAAAGTAAGGTAGTAGATTCATGACTTTTAGACAGACAGTACACAATCTTATTATCCCACAGTCATATTGTGAAATATATCTCTTGGGATTAAAATGAGTGGAAATAGGGCCCCTTTGAGCATTTAAGGGTAAGCATGGCCTGCTAGGTATTTTTATCATTTTATATCAAGTTACTTTCTCATCTTAAAACAAAAGACACTAATTTTACCAGAATTACAAACTGTCCAGGTATAATTAATGACTTTAAAACTTGGTTTTATATTTCAGATTTTTCTAGTAGCATTGCTTATGGAGTTGAGAACATGTAACTAGGTTATGCTTTTGTGGTGCTTGCAGGCTTATCTGTGACAGTAGAACAAATAACTCCTCATGGTGCTGGTGCCCGCAAGACAGAGACTAGAGTGGAAGAGGCATTTCGGCACAAACAGAGAAACCCAATGGATACCTGGCACAACTCTGCAAATAAGTGTGCGTGTGAGTATTTGTGAGCTTGTTGCCCAGGAGCAGCTATAGCTGAGACTTGCTATGACCTACAAACAATGCTGCCCCCTTTCCACAGCTCTTTAGTCCTGTCTTTCCAGACAAGAGCTTATAAAGTAAGATTTAGAATGAGAATTCTGTCTTTAACTTTACTTGCTGTTTTCTGTACTTAAAACTTTTTTTTTTGATAACTAAAACACTTGAAACATTTTGGTGTTGAACCCTGGGTTTTGGATAGAGATATGGAGGCAACAGATACATGTACCCTATAGCTCTTACCCCACTCCTTTATGATACATAGGATGCACGAGCACCGTGTGGAGATGGATGATTTGGCAGTAGAAAGTTTGATCCTTTAAGGGAATATTAATTCTGAGTTTGAAAAATCCATGTAGCCTAATTTGTCTTAACCCTGTGTGATGTATTTAGAAGGAAAATTTAGTTTCTAGATCTTCATAAAAACTTACTCATATTGGTCTATTATATTTCTGAAAGACAAATGTTAATAAGCCTAACATCTTCCTGATATAGTCTTCATGTTTCACTAAAAACTGCCTACCTTGAAAGATAAATGCTGTTTTCCTGGCCTAAATGTGATGATATTGCTTTGCCAACAAAGCTGGCCATAGTATGCTTTTTACCAAATGATAGTGAATTTGAAGGAATGAATCATCACCATTTTAAAATAATGTAATATTTTTATTAATTCTTTGAGAATTTCATACAATATAATTTGACTTTATTTACCCCATTTCTTCTCTTAATTCAATCTAGATCCATTTCTTATTCCCAACCCTTCTCAACTTATTGCTCTATTTAAAAGAATAAAAAGTCCATTTGTACTGGGTCTGGGACTGTCCACTGGAGCATCAGGGATCCTAACAGGAATAAAACAAAACAAAACAAAAAAACAAAAAGCAAAAAAAACCCAACTGTCTCTTTTTTCCTCTTCCAAAGGACATTAACTGTCAGTAGCTCCTCAATTAGGAATTGGGGTTCTTGAGCCCCTCTTGCCTCTGTGCTGTAGTGCTGCTGCATGGTTATCTTGTACAGACAACACAGCCACCTTGAGTTCCTGAGTTCAGGGGCCATGAAGTGTCCAGAAGACACTGTTTTCTCTGATCCTCCCTGCCCTCTGGCTTTTGCAACCTTTCCATCTTCTTTTCTGCAAGGGTCCCTGGGCTGGAGGATGGAGGAGTGCAGGGAGAGCAGGGATGTAATACTGATATCCCATTCCACTGATACTTAGGTTTTGCATTTGGCTCAGCTATCAGTTTCTGTATTAGCTATCAGCTGCACAGAGAAACTTATTAGATGAGATCTGGGAGCTACACACACCCACTTTAAAAAAAAAAAAAACCATTGAGCTCTTTGGAAAAGTAGCATTCATATAGAGGAAGTTTGACATAGGATTTAATGATAGATTTAGTCACTATGAAACCAGTAAAGGCTATCTGCCTAGCTATAATCTCAGATTGTGTTCCACTATGTAATGTTGTGCTCTATTTAAACTTTTAAGTCTTTTATAGTCTTTGAATTTGATACTAGTGTCTACTAATGAGAATACATTGACTATTCACCTTAAGTTTTAGGCTGGGCAGGCAAGATATCTCAGCAAACAAAAGTGCTTTCTGGGTAAGCCTGAACACTTGAATTTGATTCTCAGAACCCAAAAGAAGGAAGGAGAGAATGGCTACTGAAAGCTGTCACCTGAGCACACATGTGCACACACATGAGCACTCACATGGGCAGGGGGGATGAGCTACAAATACATTCTTTAAAACACTAGAAGGTTTTTAAAAAGAGATTTAAGTTCTTTAAATATTAAAAATAGTTTTAACACCTGTAGTGGGACTTTGTTTCCTCTTACCAGTAGATGGCACATGTTACACAGCATTTGTCTGTGTTAGTTTATTAACACACACTCAAATCTTAAATGTCCCAAAGGGACAGGTGCTTTTCTAAGGTCTTGGCTTTGGAAAGTCACAGTGACACAATAAAAACTGACTTTAAAAGCTGCATCTCAGATTGTGTCTCTTTATATAACATTGTACTCTCATTTAAACCTTGAAGTTCAGTATAGTCTCTGAATTTGATACTAATATCTACTAATGAGAATATATTGAATATTCACCTTAACAAGTTTTAGGCTGGGGCAGGCAAGATGGCTTAGCAGACAAAATGGGTGTTTGACTAGAGCATCCTAGATAAACAAGGAAGTGGCATGTTAAGGACTCAGCTCACATGTACATGTACAACTACCATGTGCTCCATACTGTGAAGATGCATCCACCCAGACTAAAAATTCTATGTTCATGGTGCTTCAATGGTCAGTTTCTCTTACTTTTCTAAATTCCTGCTGTTAGAAGTCATGATAGAAGGAAGAACGTCTTCTGGTTCTCAAAGAATAAGAACTTGTTCTCCTTTCTTGGTGAACTTTGGAAATATAAATCCCTTTCCCCCAACTCCTCCTGTAACCCTCCCCCCCCTTCCCTTCCTTGGACCCAACTTTGAGTCTTAGCCTCTGACCCACTCCTCACCATGGATTCTAGTGTGTGTTGCCCAGTGAAGTTTTGGAATGGAGCCTACACACTCTCTCTTATTAACCCTTATGAAACACTAAGTAAGAAATATTCTTGCTTCAGTGAACTTCTGGCCTTTGTATAGTGTGCTATATATAAAGACTTGAACTAGGCCTGGATTGAATAGAGTTCAGGTTTTTTCTTGCTCTAGAGTTCCATGACTTAGTAGAGTGAGAATTCTTACAATTTTTTTTCATGGCTGAAAATGAGAGTGATTAGTGTTGAAAATAAATTGTTCACATAGTGAAAGCCGTACATCTTTGTAGCAAGATAATCATCTCTTTTTCCTTCTAGTGTAGACTATATTAGTTTTAGCTAATGAGATTGTTGTAGATGCTTGTCACCTAAGCTTTATATGTCAGCTTTTAATATTAGACTAATGTAAAAATTTTCCTCCTTGTTATAATTTACCTATAACTATAAATTATAAAATAGAAACAGAAGAGAAAGCATGAAAAGAAAATTTTAAATCATTGAATTTTGAAGAAAAAGTATACTTTGAGCCAAATGACTAAATAAATAGAATTTTGGAGAGGATAGTTGCTAAGTAAGGAGTAATAATTACTAAATTTATCCTTACCTACTCTCAGAAAGGGTTCAAAGGCTATGTGAACCTACTGTACACTGTTGATAGAATATCAGCTTATATTAAAGAGCTACGTTTGCCAGTGGAGTCAAACTGCTTCATCAGCTACCTCTCATATACATAAAGGAGATCAAAAATCCCTGGGTCTGACTTATCACCTGGAAGCCCAACTGTCTACTCATGATAATCACTGTCACCTAAGAGTATACAGCTCTTACAGGTCCGCTTTTCCAAATAACTGACCAAATGGCTATTTTTGACATTTTGTTGATGTTGTTGCCTTAATAGCAGAAGGCTTGCTTAATCTACATATTCGGAGATACCTTTGTAATAAGTTGACTCTATTAGGTAAGCCATTTGTATTTGAGGAAATGCTTAACAGTTTGCTAACCAGATTGTTCACATAGCCATTGTAGTGCTTCTGTTCATGATCAGTCATCCTGTAGAGAATACCTTTTTCTGGAAGAAGAGGCAACAGAGTATTTGCTTGTTTGTTTGTTTGTTTGTTTGTAGGGATACCTATAACTATTGGGTCCCACAGCATTAGCTTATAGGGTTTTGTTTTCTTCATAGTTGAGGTGCTTTCTTTGCGTGTTATTACTGGCAACACATCAACCTTCCTGGTAGAAATCTAAGGCTCTGGCCTCAAACTTTCTGGGCAACTTGGTAATAATTCCCTAAATGTATTAAATGGTTAATCCCTGAGTGTTGAAAATTAGAAATGTCTATAAAGTAGAATCCATAGTAGTAGGAAAGGTTAATGCCAAGCAAATTTATACTAAGTAAAAATTTAAAAGTTTGTATTCATCCAAGTTTATCTTTAGCTTCATTTCCCTTATAAGTTGTGAGAATTAGTCAGCATGGATATCATTAGCCAAGAGTTTTTGTTTGCATTTAACCAGTTTGATTTATTTTCTGGGAGTGGGGTCTGCTGTAATGTAAAATAGACATATTAAGTTCTACATGACCCCCTGCCCTCTTTCTTATCAAACAGTTCGAGTTCGGCGAAAATCAAGGCGGCGATCACAGTGGGGTAAAGGAATTATTAAGAAAAGAAAAGTCAATAATTTAAAGAAAGATGAGGAAGACACCAAGTTTACAGACTATGACCATACAGAGGACAGGAAGTTGCTGGAGAATGGAGAATTTGAGGTAAGCACTGACTGCCATGAGGAAAATGGAGAAGAGACTGGAGACTTATCTATGACCAACGATGAATCTTCATGTGACATCATGGATATGGACCAGGGTCAGAGGCTGACTAGTGGAGCGGGCACCAAAGAGAACTTTGCATCAACTGAAGAGGAGAGTTCAAATGAATCTCTGCTCGTCCACAGCAGCAGTTGCCTCAATCCCGAGCAGACATCTAAGAAAGAGCCCTTCCTTAAAGGCACCTGCCTAAATGGTGAGGCCTCCACTGACAGCTTTGAAGGAATTCCCGTTCTGGAATGTCAGAATGGCAGAGGTCTTGAAGTAGCTCCTCTGCCCGGGGTTGGAGAAAAGTCTAATTCCGAACAAAAGATTGCTCTGGAGGAACAGCTAAAAGACAAACCAGAAACTTGGACTGAAGATCATGGCGACGCTCCTGAGAAACGAGAGGCACTGGAGTGCGGCAGCAGTGAGAAGCTGGAGCCTGGCCCTGACGGAGAGGCCAAGGAGCCAGAGCTGGACAGAGAAGGTAGAGCCAAAGTCTTCACACGCTTTCTGAAGGCTTAAGTGCCACAGTTAAGTCAGTAAATAGTTTGTCTGGTTTCTAGTAGAAATAACAGATTCTCAGAGGAGTGGGCATTGACGTTTTTCAGTCTAATCCATAAATAACTGTGGACGCACTCAATTTTGCTGAAAGTTTCACAGGTTTCATGGTCTCAAATGCACTGCTTTCTGGGCTTTTTACTCTTCTGTCTGTCGTCACTCTTATTCCAAAGACGTTGCAGTTATGAGCCAGGTCATTTCACGTATGTAAAGAAGGCAGAACTCTGGCAGCAGAATTGTTAGAATGGGGTGGGGCAGGTGAAAATTTGGCTAGCAGAGTAGTCTAGTATATGAGAAAGAGTCATATAAACCGAGATTAAGCCATTCTCTTGTTCATTTAATTGTACAACTTTGAGATAATTCCCCATGTCTCATTTTTTAATTTTGTAAATTAAGCTTCAGAATGTATTGTTGCTGGGATTTGTAATAAGTAGCTGCCTCTCCTGGTTACTAACGTGTTGTAGTGTTTTTGCTGTCAGGAGTCATTGTTGGACTGAATATCTTAGATCCAGTTAAGTCTCATTGCTTTGTGGGAGAGCAGTGGAAAGGATATAGGGCCCACTGTCGACTTATCTTGCTCTTAGGAAAGCAGAGCATTCTGTAGGCCCCATCTTCTCATGATTGTATGATCTGCTTTAGAAAAAGCAGAAAAGGGAAGTATTTCTTGCTCATCTTTCCCCACCATTGTTCTTCACTGCACCGTGGGATTGGGTGAGTTGGAGATCTGCCCTTTTCAGTATGTTTCCTACCTGAATAGACTCTCTTCCTACTTATACTAGGCTATCTTGACATTGTGACATGTCTGTATAATTGTGTGGAATACAATTTTCGTTTGGGATTTAGGCCCTTTTGAAAAAATTTTATCCTGCTAGTTTTCCAAGCTCTGTAATAGAATTGAGAAGTAGGAAAGTATTATTCAAGTCCCCTGCTCTGTCCGTGTGTGTGTGTGTGTGTGTGTGTGTGTGTGTGTGTGTGTTGTATTATGTAGTGTATATGCAGGTACTCACACCTATATTCATGCTTAGAGACCAGAGGAAGACAACAGGTTCTTGACCTGTCACTCTTTACCTTATTCTGTGAGTCTCTCACTGAACCTAGAGGTGAACAGCCAGCAAGCTGCACTGATCCTAAATCCACCTCCCCCAGCACTGGAGTATGGCACTTGTAGCCATAACCTTCTTTGTAGCTGAAGTATTGGGGTCTCAGATAAGGTCCTTATATGTGCAGAGCAAATATTGTACTGACTGAGCCATCATTTACCCTTTATAACCAAGTGCTTAGAGCCAAGGAAGTCTTTCTCTTTCTTTTTCATGAATATATGTATCATATGACATTTAAGTATTACTTTGCTTTTATAGTCATTGTTTAGTTCTCTTTAATTTTTGATTATTCTTACTAAAAAAAAAAGGCACCCCCCAAATAAACACTATCATTTTTAAAAACCACATTCTTACTCCAAAAAATATTTGTCATGGGAAAAAGAATTTATATTTCCTTAATAATGATTTTCTTTTATGTTTACTGACTGTAGCACATTTTCTCCTTTCTTAATTGCAGGTGCTTCTAAAGTAAAAAAGTATCGTAAATTAATTTTAGAGCAGGCAAAAACAACAAACCTTGACCTGGTTCCAGAAGAGCCGTCTGAGCCTGTGCCACCTTTGGTAGTTGACCATGAGAGACTGCAGGTATGCTTGGCTCTTGATAGTCCATTTTCAATGACCAGAACAATACTTGGATGTTTGTAAAGCACTTTAATAAAATTACTTTTGGTAATTGTTACTTTAACCTAGGGATTTCTCATAACTAAGGAGTTAAGTGTATTTCAGGGGTTTGAATTAGTAAACTAAAGTCTAGAATCTTTTAACCATAGGTGTCACTTTATGTCTTCTGATGCCTGTTTGTTTAAACATTTGAATATAATGGTTTCGGTTTGACCAATGATATCAACTACATCTTATCATCTTTCTTTGGATTTTTCTCCACCCTCCCCCTAGAAATTGCTCGATTTGTTGGTAGATAAAAGCAACAACCTGACAGTCGATCAGCTTGAGAGATTATATTCCCTCCTTAGTCAGTGTATCTACCGCCATCGTAAAGATTACGATAAATCTCAGCTTGTGGAGGTAAGTGTGTCTCTTCATCTGTAGAGTATGTGCTTTTCTCCTCTTAAAGGAGAAAGAAGAAAAGTTACTTCTCTGAGTCCATTTTTAATGATTTAATGTATATGAATACTCTGCTGCTTGTATGTATGTGTACCACATGGGTGCATGTTTGAGGCTAGTTTGGGGTACATGAAACCCTGTCTTCAAACAAAAGTGTATGTGAAGGTAGGAATTGAGGCCTGTTTGCCATCACTACTATACTAGTAGTTGGAAAAGCACTTTAAAACATTTTGTTTGATTAGACCTTGTCCTGTAAACAACCTGAGGGACAGCATTTGTCCTTCAACTTACACATTTTAGACATGGGCCTTTCCTTTTCCTTTTCTTTTTCTTTTTTTAAAGATTTATTTATTTTATGTGAGTACATTGTAGCTGTCTTCAGACACCCCAGAAGAGGGCATCAGATCTCATTTCAGATGGTTGTGAGTCACCATGTGGTTGCTGGGAATTGAACTCAGGACCTCTGGAAGAGCAGACTGTGTGTGCACTTAACCACTGAGCCATCTCTCCAGCCCTCCTTTTCTTTTCTATATGGCTCTGGACCACAGGGAAATTTCTTCCTCATAAAGGAGCTTCTGTCTCTTTTCATATATTTTACATATTTAGTCTGTACTGCTTTTTAATGTCACCTGAGCAAATGTAATCTCACTAAATTGCTCACATCTACCCAGTGAATGACCTGAACAACTTTGATTTTCTTTGTTTATTAGGTTATATGGTAGCCTAGCTATGAAATATTTATCAAGAATTTTCAGTACCAGATACTGTTGCTAGGCATTTGGGATGCAAAGCATGAGAAATTTCCTGTTCTAAAGAAACATTTCCAATGTTGAGGATATTACAGATTTGTGTGGAGAGGACATGGTTATTTTGTGTGTGTGTGTGTGTGTGTGTGTATGTGTAATAACAGATTTATTGTCTTATGGTACTGGGGATTAAACATCAATCAGGCCTTGCATAAGCTAGGCAAACATTCTACCACTGAATCATACCTTTAGCCTTAGGAGCATTAGATTTGAATCAAAACAAGGTGGCATTTTAAATTATTTTGGAGGGCAAGATGACTGATTAGAAGCACCAGACACTTGGTCTACCACACTGAAGAACCAGAACAGCAGGTACATAGAGCTCCATATTGAAGTGAATGACCATGGAAGAATGCTGAATCTTAGTATTAAAGAAAACAGAAGCTTTGTAACAATCTAGAGAACCGAGAGTATTGCAGCATAGCAAGCACAATATTCTGTCACCTATTCTTCCAATTCCACAACTATCTCAAGAAGGAACCAGTTTTCTGAATTTAGACTGCTCTAGAGGCAGAAAGCCCAGTGAATTCTTACCTCTGGGACTTCATATACATTCTCCTGTAGTGGCTCCTTTCAAGTTCTGGCTGCTTCATATGCCATGCCTCATATATCAGTAATGACTGACAGAAAACCACAGAGCATGCTACATCATGGAGGGAGGGTATTACAGTATAGAGAGGGACAGAGGTGCCATTCTCAAGAACCATGGCTTTGGGGAGGCAGATCTTTGAGATCTAGGATATAGCCTGTCATATATAGTTTCCTGGGGATGCCAGGATTTCTTGTGGGATTCCTGTGACCCTTCTCTAACTGTCTTGTATGGATATCTGTTACTAACAAGACCAAAAGAGAACTCTGATATTTCCCCACTACTCCCAGAAGTCTCAGTTTGTACTATTTTGCTTCTGTCAATTATAGCCTGTCACCAAGGTGCACAGGCTAAAGTGCAGAGAAAACTTTGGTACTAGCCACATTCTGCTCGGGTTTTTTTGTTTTGTTTTGAGCATTTCACTTTAGATGAAATTTTTAGCCCCAGCTGCATCTACCCACATCTCACCTGGATTTGAGGTAGGCACTACAAGTAATAAGAGTCTAGAGAAAAATCTCAAGCTGCTTCCACCTCTGAGCACATACAGCTTGGGATGTTGGTGTGGGGTCTGAGCTTCTACTCTTGGGCACACCTGCAGTAGCAGCATTGACAGTCACTACTACACCTGTATAGATGACCTTCATTAGTGGTCCTGTACTTTGTCTTATCATGCATTGCTAACAAGGCTAGGTGGGAGCATCACCAAATTGGTGCTATGTTTTCTCCATGAAGCGTTTGAAATCATACCTGTAACTAGAAGACAGATATGTCAGATCTCTCGGCACTAACAGAGCAGCCCACACCAGAGATGCATTCAAGTAATGGGGTCTAAACCACTGAGGAAACCATGTGCATTGCAGTTCAAAGGTCAACTTGTGGGAGTAGATTCTCTTCTTCTACTTTGTGGATCTTAGGGATTGAACTCAGATCCTCAGGCTTGGAGATGTCTTTACCCTCTTAGCAGTCTTGCCAGTTCAAGGATAGTTTTAAAAATGAAATAGATCAATAACAAGCAATGAAATTGAATTAGGAGTAGTAAATATCTCTATGTGCTAGATAGCTTCACACTGATTATTATAAAACCAGTGTTTCTCAAACTTTTCTATAGAACTGAAAGAGAACATTTCCAAACTTACTCTGTAAGACTAGCATTGCTTATTATCAAAACCCGACAGTGACAGAAAACAATTAGATTAATTGATATTGTGATGAATATCAGTATTGAAACCCTCACAGAATACTAATAAACTGAATTCAGTAGCCCATCAGAAAGATCATAAGCCATGATTATGATTTCAGGAAGGTAAAGATGGTTTAATATAGTGCAAATAATAAGTGTAATATATCCCTATAAATCCAATGCAAGATAAGAAAGCTTATTTTCTCTTACTGAGGAAATTTGATAAAATTCAATATTATTTTATTATTAAAAACTACAAATTAGGTCTAAAATTTGTATACATTAAAAAATTGTGTATAACAAACCTATAGGGAACATCATACTGAATTCATATTCTAGTTTGCGTCTCTATTGTTATGATTAAACTGCTGACGAAAAGCAGCCTGGGTGAGGTGGAGAGAAGGGGCATTCAGGAGCTCACAGGCTGTAGCCTGTCAACAAAGGGAGTCAAAGCAGAAACCCAAGGCAGGAGTGTGAAGAAACATGTGCAGAATTACTACTTGCTTGCTTGCTTCTATGTCTTATTCAGCTTGCTTTTTCATATAACTCATGACCACCTCCCCAGGGGTGGGACTTTCCTCCTATATCAAACATTAACCAGTAAAATGTTCTGCAGATATATTCACAGGTCAGCATGATGGAGGCAATTCCTGATTCCAGGTTCTGTCTCTCTGTAGTTGGTGTCAAGTTAATGGAACTAACTAGCACAGTTGATCCCTTTTCAGATTAACAGAAAAACATACCACTATTCATAACCTTGTTCCCAGGATCTCATGTTAGTAGTAATATTGCAATATAAAACAGTATAACTTTACAAATTCTTAAATTGTAACAATTTAAAACTCCCAAGGTCTCTTTAAAAATTCAGTCTCTTAGCTATTGGTTGGGTGGGTTGTAGCTCTGAATGGAAGGGCTTCCCCTACAGAAGTGCTGTGGGCTCCTGCAGGGGAAAGCTTCCCCAATGCAAGTGTAACTTCCTGCTCCTCTGTGGAGAAAGGTCTGCTCACATGAAAGTGTTACAGCTCTGCTCAGAGAGGTATCCTGACCACCAGGAGCCAAGGAACACCACAAAGTCACACTGCACAACAAACCTCACACAAGAGATTCAGCGGGAGGGGAAACCCAAGAAGGTGGCTACCTCTGCTCTGGTGAGAAATAGCAGTGAACTGAGCAGTAGGCAGGGCTTATATAAGATTTCTTAAGAAGCAGAACTTTTCAGGGCAGAGATTTCTGGGATGAGGATTGGTGGGATTTTTAAGTTCAGGGATTGGAAATTTTTCACCCTTTTTTCCTACATGGACCCCATGGATCAGGACAAGAAGACCTTTCCATGGGCTGCCTACCAGCCAGCAGCTTTGGTAGTGGCACCTTCACTACAAGCAGTACATAATAGCTGGAGAGGAAGTATTGTGCTGCTGCAGCAGCTCCTGCAGAGGCGCCTTACAGAGGCCCAGGGATTGTAGGCAGAGGCACTGGCTCTCCCTATGGCACAGTGCTCAGAGAATACATTGGCTTCTGTAAAATCCAAAAGAAATTACATACTTTGTTTCTAAAGTGAAGAACTAGGGTACAGTTACAATCAGTTCAAAGCAAAACCAAGATCCAATGTAAATAGCTCAGTGTCTTAAGATCTGGGACATACCATCTATCTTCTGTGCTCCAAAGAACATACCTCTCCAGCTCTGCCATCCAAATCACACACTGCTCTGGTGCTCTCCTTGGTAATCATCCCATACTCCTAGCATTTCCAGTGTGCTGGGTCACCATATAACTGAGGCTACACCTTCACCAATAGCCCCTTTTAGGTGCTCACAGTTCCAAGCCTCAGGTGGTCTCCATGACCCCTTCAGTCCTACAGCTTTCATGCCACTAAAGCCAGTAACATGTTATGTTAACAAGTTCTACTGTCAGCTTGAGATGCAACCTGGGCCTGTAACTCTGGAGCACAGCTCTGTGTGCTGATTCTGAAGAAGTATTTCCCAGAGGACTTTACCTCAGTCAATAAGATGTTGATCTCTTATTAATCACAACTGATTTTTCAGCCTCAGGTAACTACCATCAGTTGTCTTAGTAAAGTAAAAAGTCTAAAGTAAATTTGACCTCAGTGGTTCTAATCTGGTAATAACAGCAGATTCTTTAGCCCTAGCTTAACCAAACCCTACACATTCTTATTTCAAATATATCACAGAGATGACCCCTATAGAGTCATTATGGGACTCTCCAAGTTACGTCTGAAATTTCATAAGCCACCATCTACATTTCTCTCAGCAGCTTCCACGTCATCAGGTCGTTAAGTTTCAAGTATTTAATGGCTTTTCTAGCCCAAAGCTCCAAAATCGACAATAATCCTCCTCCAGATAGTCAGGTCTCATAGCAGTGTCCCACTCCCTGTACCAACTTCTGTTCTAGTTTGCTTCTTAGTTGCTATGATAAAACACCAAAAGCAACTTGGAGGAGAAAGGGTTTTATTTGGCTTACCAGTTATAATTTACCATTGAGGGCAGACAAAGCAGGAACGTGCAGCAGAAAGAGCAAAACAATACTGCTTACTGGCTTGCTTCTATGACTTACTTAGCTTTCTTTTAAAGATTGGTTTATTTTTATTTTATGTGTTTAGGTATTTTCTCTGCATGCATGTTAATTCATACATGTATATCATGTATATACAGTGTCCACAGAGGTCAGAAGAAGGCATTGAATCTCCTAGAACTGAGGTTATAGATGACTGTGAGCCATCATATTGGTGCTAAGAACTGAACCCAGGATCTCTGAAAGAGCAATTGCTGAGCTACCTGTCCGCCACCTCAGCTTATCACCCCTTCCCCATTGTCTGTGTGTCTGTGTGTCTGTGTGTCTGTGTCTGTGTCTGTGTCTGTGTGTCTGTGTCTGTGTGTCTGTGTTTGAGACAGGATTTCTCTGTATAGCCTAGGCTGTCCTGGACAAGGCTGGCTTTGAACTCGGAGATCTGCCTGTCTCCCTTCCAAATACTGGGATAAAGCTGTGTGCTACCACTGTCTGACTCAGCTTGTTTTCTTATACAGTCCAGAACCATCTACCCATGAGTAGCCTCTAGGTCCCACATCAATCATGAATCAAGAAAATGCCCCACAGACGTGCTCACAAGACGATCTAATATAGGCAATTTCTCAACCCAGCTTTCCTCCTCCCAGATGTGTCTGGTTGTCAAGATGACAAGTAACCAGCACAGTGGGGAAACAGAAAGTGTCAGAAACAAGACAAGAGTGTCTTTCTCACTGCACTTATGCAAAAGGTTACTACAAATTTTGACCAGTACAATTAGACAAGACCTAAAAGACAATAAGAAAGAAGTAAAATTATTCCTATATGCTAAATGATATAATTCTTAGTCACTGTTTTATTGCTGTGAAGAGACATTAAGACCACAGCAACTCCTCTTATAAATGAAAGCATTTAATTGGGGCTGGCTTACAGTTTCAGAAGCTTGATCCATCATCATGGCAGGGAGGATGATGACAGGTGTTACAGGCCTGGAGAAGACTAGAGAAGTAGTTAAGTGCTACATCCTGATTGCTGACAGAGAGAACTGGGCCTAGCATGGGCTTTTGAAACCTCAATGCTCATGCCCAGTGACACACTTCTTCTCACAAAGAACACCTATTCCAATAAGGCCATGCCTTCTAATCCTGATTGGTAGGAGGGGACTGGAGGGAGGAAAGGATGGATGGAGGGAGGGAGGTAGAAAGGGAGGGAGAACACTTGGGCCTAGCATGGGCTTTTGAAACTTGAAAGCCTACCCCCAATACCATACTCCCTCCAACAAAGATGCCTCTTAATTTTTCTAATCTTTTTGAAAAGTTTCACTCTCTGGTTTCTAAACATTCAAATATGAGCCTAGGGGGGCTGTTATCAAAGTGTCATGGATTCTATGCATAGGAAAATCTAGTGACTATAGCAAAAGATTGTTAGAACTGTATAGAAAGGTGTAAGTGAAAAGAAAACTCAAAACTGTTAGTCTTCAGGCAAGTGTAAATCAAAACAAATGAGTTACCATCTCACACTGTTCCACGGTGTCCATTGTGCATCCGGAGAAGGGGAGAGAAAACACAGGGGTGGGGGTGGGTGGGTGGGGGCTTGTGAAACTGCAAAGTCTTTTATTCCCACCACATCAGCAGTCGCTGATCCATCAGGGCCACCAGGCAAAGACTCAGGAGCCTTATTTCTTCTGGCAGCTCCAAGAAGAGGCCGAAACAGGGCTTAAGTATAAAGCCTACAAGCCTGTGGGCCAAGTACAGTTACAATTTTTTACCAATGTCAGTGACACTAATTATGTTTTTGCCAAGGTAATCAAATGTATTTGTTCTTTCTGTTGTTAGGAACAGGCACTAAGGTTTGGGTAACTATTGTTTAGAGAGGGGGTTGGCAACAGGTATGTTTTGGGAACTAGAGAGGGAAAGCGCAGGTAAATTGGAGTCTAAAGTCAAAATGGCAGTATTTAAGACAAGTTCCTTTTATCTGCTCCCAACAACTTCAGTTAGAATAGTAGGTTTTAAAGTAGAAAAAAAATTTACAAATGCTAGCAATGGTGTGGAGAAAACTGACCCACAGGTACTGTTGGTGGGATTATGTTAATATAACCATTCTGGGAAATAATATAGATATTTCTCAAAATACAAAAAAAACCTTCAAAACAAAACAAAGCAGAGCAACCATTTGACAATTCTGTCACTTTTCTGGGTATAAATGAAACCAGAATATAGAGAAGAGACACTTTGCAATGGTAGGATCATTATTCTCTAAAGCCAAGATGTGTTTGGATTGAACCCAAGTTACCATCCACAGATGAGTGGATAAAGTGATATATACATATGCATGCACACACATACAGTGGATTACTGGTCAACTCTAAAGAATAATATAGTTCTGCCATATGGAATTGGAGGAAATCATGTTAGTGAAATAAGCCAAGTACATAAAGATACATGTATCACATGTTCTCTTTCATATGTGAAAACAAGCAGTGTACTAGTTCTAGATTACCTGGAACTGGGTTAGGGGCTTAGGGCTTGAATGGAGAGAAGAAGGGAAGATAGACATTATTATGGGGTACCTGAAGAGAAAAACTCCCAAGATGCCTGGAAAAGCCAAATGGAGGCTTTAGTCACTGCCAGTGGGACTGTCCTAAGCAGAGTATCAGGAAGCCACCTTCACCTCCAGCTTGTCTGAGATTTTAAAGGCAAGAATGGCAGTTATGATATATACACAAAAGCAGCTCTGGACATCTGCACCAAGCAAGCATTGATTACAGAAGCAGAGAGGTAGCATTTAAGTGGCCAGGTAGCTCTTATAACCCTAAGGTTAGGGTCACATTGTATAGGAATTTATGGCAGTTCCATAAATTAAATAACCAGAGACCAATTTTTACTCAATATAGTTTTAGCAATTAAAGTATTCTTAGGAATGTTTTTAGAAGATGCTGTAACTTTTTAGTAGCCCACTACAGACACAATCAGTTCATGATACATGAATATATGGAAACATCATAATGAATAATGCTAATTTGTATAATATGTACTAGTTATGATTAAATAAGTTGAAAACTTAAAACCACTAGAAAATAATTTTCACATTTGTTAGAATCAATGAAACAATAAATATATGTGCATGCATATATTCACACATACAAAAGTATATTCCAAAACATGCTGTACATGATAAGTATATGCAGTTTTTTTAAAGAAAAAAGAAACACAACCAAACACAATGTGTTTGTTTTGATTGTATTCTAGACTAGTGAATTTCAACCATATTTTGTTTTGTTTTTGTTTTGAGATAGAATCTTATTGTATAGCCTTGGCTGGCCTGATATTTCCAATTATTTCATAACCACATTTTATGAGTTGCATTTTTTCAAAGATATACAAGTTATATAATATGTAGGAGCCTCCAGAAATGAAAAAATAAAAACATTGCCATGCCCTGTTCTCTAGAGGATATTGTAAGTGAGATTTATTGAGGATCAAACAACCAAGGCTGTCTCTGGGGGGAGGGGGGAGGCAAGTGAAGAACAAATGGTAGAAAAGCAAGCAGATGTTTTAAGACAGGGTTGGGATCTGGGCTGATACAGGTTGTCTGCATTAATCCAGAACTAGGCACCTTTGCCAGAGGTGGCTGACTTTGGGGGTTGGTTAGGGGAGTTTCCTTGAGGATTAAGGATGGTTTCTGTTGAGATAGAAGCACGACAGTCTTTGTGTTTACTTGACCAGTGTCCCATTTAGGACAGTGTTACCAGCTCTGCCATTTTAGGGGAAAGGGGCTTTCAACCTGACAGGGCATTTGTCATTTGGAATGGCTTCTAGTGTTTTAAAATGCCTAAATGTCTATAATATGTATTAATATGTGAACATGGATTTAAAATTTTGATCATATTGTGTAGTTTGCTTTATAATTTGAATTTCCCTTCCAGAAATAAATTATAAGTCGCTTAGTAGGAGTGATTTTAATTGATCATATAGAACAACTGATTAATCAGATAATAATCTACTTAGTATTAAGGTCTAAAGGTTGAAAAGGTATATTTAGTGCTTGCCTATCCTAATGTAGGTACAGTGTATATATTTTTAATTTCACATTTTTTTAAAGAAATTTGAATGAAATGCATATTTCTCTGAATGGGATTTGGAACCTTTATAATCTAGCCCTACTTTAATGGCTGTCAGACTAGTCTCTTCTATGCCTTAGTTTTTGTTTTTGTCTTTTTTTCTTTCAGATGGGCTTCATAATAATACCTGTCTACAGTCTTTCAACATTACTGTAGGAATTAGGTTGAATTTATACTCTCTCCCTTGTTCTTTCTTTACATGTATCTGATGTACCTATTATACTTACTTATATAAATACATTTGGAATATATTTCTTAGTGCAGTATCTGGCATAAGTCATTCATTGAGTGCTGCCGTCTTTGTCATCCCCATTGCCAAAAAACAAAATAAGAAGGTCTTAGAATTGTCTGGGGCAGATGGTTTTGCAGCATAGCTGTAAAAATATTCAAATTTGAACTTGTATCTCAGATTCGTTGTCTAAAAGTTTAATTTGTTGTGGGTTTGTTCCTGGTGAGGAATTCCTTTGTCTTCCATAGTGGATAACATGTATTCCTTTCTCTTACAGGAGATGGAAAGAACAGTTCATATGTTTGAGACATTCCTATGAACTTCTCAAGATGAGTGGTTTATCCTCTCCAATCTGCTCCTGATGAGCAGTCTTCTGAGCCATTCACTTTCAAATTGCACCAATTATGCGCAGAGCCTTGGTGTAAAGTGCTCGCTCACTCATTCTTACTCTGTTGAATTTGGTGCTATTGTCTCAGGTACCTGAAACCAACCAGCCTACAAGAACCAAACAAAACTTCAGAAACATGTTGTATTTTCCACAAATAAAAAATACAACCCCACAGCTTGGAGATTTTGGTGCTACAGAAACTGCTTTCGCTCTGCCCCTCTTTTCTGCACTCTTGGAGATTCTCTTAGGGAGCAGACCAGCAAACCGGAGGAAACTGAATGGGGCAGTTGTAACTGTGCTGAATTGTTGAAAACCATGGACGACCTGCTTGCTTGTTTGTTTGTTTGTTAGTTTGTTTTTCCTCTTTCTATCTCTAATCATATCCCACCCCCACCCCCACCCCAGGTAAATGGACTAAAACCTGTTTTAGAATTGGCTATGGTGTATTCTGGTGAACAGCTGAAGAAACTGAGTGAAACTAGGTTAGGCTCTTTAGAACTGCCTTTAATGTGCCTTTTTATTCATTTGAGAAAGATGAGGCTTAATGGATGGGCTCATTTGTAGCAAATTAATTAGAATCTTTTCTTTGGTCACAACCTTGAAAATAAGTTTTGATACTCAATGTCATTAAGAGACAACTGTATTCTGTATTAAATGCCTGTCTTGTTCTCAAAACAATCAAAATACTCAGTAAGCCAAGTAATGTGTAGGCTGGCAAGCTTTCCTGTGGTTTGTTTCTAGTTAAGAAACACATACTAAAACAGCAACAAAGGATATACACAGTCCACAAAAACCCACACACTTTTCCATATTGCTGACAATGATGACCAGAAAATAAATAGATGGTGGCCATTTTTCTGTCAAATGCAATTTAATAGTTATTTATGTTTGAGTTACCAGAGAAAAATAGTTTTCATGTGAAGTCGGTTGTTATTGTTTTGTTTTAAAGCCAGGACTTGCCAAATGGACAGAAAAAGAGAGGAATTTGTCAGAAACTCTGTAAAGCTCATTTTCTGTAGAGTTGCAAGTGAGCTCTGGTATGTCCTTGAATAACAGTGTTAACATTGAACCCTGTCCCATGCCCACACCCTCATAATGCTACAGTTTGGTTGGAGTCATTTTGGATCTTGTTGAGTGATTTCTGTGGATTGTACTTACCTGAAAATAATTATGGGTTACTAATTTTACAAAACTTTTCTAAAAATTTGAAAACACAGTCTAGGCAGTTGCAAAAAGGCAAAGGGAATGCGGTGACTTTTTTTATGAGATAATTTTTAAACAAAATACAGAAAATTTTGCAGACAAGCTGGCTTGCTATATTCCTTTATTTATAGCTGTTAGTTGCAGGTGTGTCTTTCCAATATATGCAACACATATTTGGGTTTAATTATAGCACATGGCCGAGGACTACTGCAGAGATGCTGAGCTACCTCAGCTTGTCTTTAGTTACCAACAGTGTTTACCGGGGCCTGTAAGCACTCTGCCGCCGTTTACTTGCTGAAGCTAAGGTACTTGTCAGCTTGTCTCTGGCTGATGGCGTGCAGGCAGCTGTTGGCCTCACTACTGCAGCAATCCCAAGTGCTTCTTTCCTTTTACCGTCATGGCCACCATCTTCTAGCCTCATTTTTTTTTAATGGTCCTTTTTTTCTTTATACCTAGTCTGAGGTTTTCATGACATTTAGTTAGTCATGTAACTCAAGATGCTACCATGTAGACACACTGTATTTTTAAGGCAGGCAAGTGTGATTAACGATGAACCATTTTAAAGGGGAGGTTATTTGAAACCTCTAATTTGATTACTGGGAGGATTTTCATGCTTTCTTTAGTATTTATTATCATCATACCAGTGCAAACTATTTTACTGTCTAATACATTAGCATTTTGTATTTTGATGGAAATTGTTACAGAATTTAAAGATTTGATGAAATAAGATGTAGCAGATTTTTTGTAGCGAGTTTCTGGTAAAAGGGTTTTTGCAAGTCTCAGGTTCTTGCTGCTCTGTCTCTTCTTTAGTATTTATTCCAGTTTCTACTTCAGAAGCATTCTGTTCAAGTAACAGCAGCACTTGTGAAAGGGGGAAATCCGCACATGTTCTCAGTAGGTTTCCGAATCCTGCACATGAATTAAGGTTTTAGCCATCAGTGAGTTTTACAAAGGAAATTCATTTATGTATGACATTAAAAAATACTTTGAAAAGATCACATCTTAATTTATGTTTACCATTGATGTGGATGGAGAAATCAGGTAAACTCAGTATAGGGACTGCCACTATGAACAGTTCAGTCTCAAAGACAAAGCCAGTCTCAGGCCAAGGGGGAGAAATGAGCTGAGATGGCACCAACTCTTCAGGCCCCTTCCCCCAAAGAGAAACATACTATCCCCGATTTGCTTGTTTCACAGAGATCTGGTGGTTCTGTAGATTAAAGCAGCTTGTGAAATTATCCAAGTCGACTCAGTTTTGTTTACCTTTCTGTAAAGTTCTTAATTTTTGCTGTATAGCATTGGCAAAAATAATGTACAAATTGACCTCTGTTCTTCCTTCCTATGTGAGCATTATAAATGATAAGCTCCTGTGTAAAACCTTGCTCTCAGATCAATAAATTATGTATCTCAGCCCAGCCAAGCAGAAGCCTGTGCTCAGCTGTGGGAACCCTGGGAGCGTCTTGAAGATGTGGGACTGCATTAGGTGGGAAACTGATGGCTGTGGAATAAATTGTGTTTTTGAGCTTGAATCTTACCTGTGATTTTTTAACATCCTTTCATGACTTGATTTTTCCTCGTATGCCAATGTATTTGTAGGTTTACTGGGTTTTATTTTTAGGGAGTGGGGTGGTAATTTCTTTTCTTCTCTTGGTTTGATTAAGTTGGTTCAGCTATGGTGCTAATCAATAGGTATTTCAGTGTCAGGTTCCGTAGCTGAATGCCATTGTTGTTTTAATTATTATTTGTTATCATATTGTAAGCTTGAATTTGACCTTGTACCTGCATCTTTTGTATTTTGTACATTTGGTTGTTTAGACTTTGGGAGTCCTATTAGGTTTTGGTCATGTGTGTACTTTGTAGATTAAAGTACACTTCATCAACTACGGTCTATTTTGGGTTTATAGTTTAATTTAGAATTGTGTTAAATTGATGTTTTGCATTTGACTTCATTTTACATTAGTTTGGAGTAAATTATTTAATTTTTGAATTCTGGAATTTGAACATTTACTGTAATTTGTAATATAACTGCTGTGAAATACTTGAATAAAGATGATAAGAAGAACATGTCTTTCTTTAGCATGATTGTGAGTACTCTTGGCTTCATATGCAGGACTGCCTTTCTGGCTGAAGTAATTAGTTTTATAGAGTGTGCATGTTGTGCTTACTAAGTACTCCCCAAATCTTAAGTATTTCTTTTTGATTTTAAGTATGCCTGTGGATTTCTTAGCTGAAAGGTTTTATTATTGCTGTTTTTCCCCCTTAAGGGAGTATAGTTTTAATTTAATTGGATATTATATTGTTTAAAATATGTTGGACAGAAGCAAGTGGATTACTTCAAAAATTGTTTTTATATCCGAGTGTTCATAAAAAAGACCTTAAAATTGCTTTGGGGGTTCAATCAAACTTTTAGGACTTTGGAAATAAAGTTGAAGTTTATTTATGCACTTTTCCTTTCCATAGGAAACTACAGTAATGACAGAGGGTCATTTTGATCGATTTCATGCTATGTCTGGACTCTGAGACCTGCAGTGACCTTTGGCTGGTTTGCTGTTGTTGTTGTTGTTTTTTTAATTCAACTTCCCTCTCTTATACCTTAATGTATGTATGTGCTTGTTACATCTCAGGCCCACTAGGTGGCCTTCATCAACTTCATCAGCTGCTCTGGTGGGATAGACAGATAATACAGTTTTGTCCTTAAGTATCCTCTGCTCTGCTAAGGGAAACAGAAAATAGAGTAAGCGTTGGTTACTGTTACCCTTTGTTCTTTTTAAGAGCTGAATTCCTTATTTTGTACTTTGGTTGATGATCACAATAGAAATTTCACTTGGGATGCGGTTATTTTGGGAATGGTTTCAAGGGGTTTGAATATGTACACTCCTTTTGTTCTCTCCCACTTGCACCCTTCTGACTTGAGTGTCCTCCTATTAGCCAAGTACTGTGTATGTAAGAATTGAGAGGGAATGGAAATGTTCTTGTGAGATTTTTTAGAGTTATCTCCCTCCCTCTTGAGAATGTTTGGGGTGATGGAGTCCTCAGGCTTCTTTCTGTTTTTGACTTAATGGCAACTATTGATGCCAAATTAGTGCCCACTATTTTTGAATAGTACTTTTTATTCCAAAAGCTTATGTCTTGTCTATGTAGGGCCGCTTGGGGTTGTTTAATATATATGGTAGGCTCTAGAGACCACATGTCCAGCATCATGAGACACTCAGATTTTCTTTTTTAACAAATTATTTTATCATTGTGTGTTGGAGTAGAGGGTATTTATGTGCCATGGTGCAGCTCCAAGAAAATTATACTGATTTTCTCTTTTCACTCTGGGTTTGAGAAATTGAATTTGCACCATTATGTTTGTGTGGCAAGCACTTTTACCTGCTGAGCCATCTCACTGGCCCAAGACATCCTAGTTTTCTTAACAAAATTGCTCTAACTAGAATTCTATCATTCTAGGGATGCTAAAGTATAGCTCCTCAGTTGATGACTTCTGGCAAGAGTGGGGAAGGACTCATGTTTTTGTCTTTTTGTTTGTATTTTATTTTATTTTGTTTTAAAGAGGCTGGTCTCTGGGAGTGTGACCATGCTCCTTTGAATATAAATTGGCAATACAAATCAGACTTGGCATTTCTTTCTTTCTTTCTTTTTTCTTCTTTGGTTTTGGGGGAGGTCACAAGGGTTGAGAGTTGACCTGAGAGGACCGAGAAGTGAATGTGATTGGGGTGTATTATGTGAAATTTCCAACAATCAATGAAAATATTCTGGTAGTGTCTAGAAGCCTTTTTAGGAGAGACAATTGGTGGACAGAAGCAGTAAAAGCTTCTAGAAAAGAAATCCTGTGGTAGCCTATCCTTCATCCCTCATTTCCAGAGAGGTGAAAGACACAGACGGTGAAGGAAGGTGGAACTAGAGAAAAATGCAGTTAAGCCAGAACATAAAAGCCGTGTTTTTCTTGTGGCTGATAGGTTTTATGACTTGAATAAATGATCTAAGTCTAATTGTCTGCTGGTGATATGGAAACTACTGGTGAACATTCCATTCAGGGGTCCTAACAGCAATGCTCTTAATACCGTAGAGCCCCATAGTGTATTTGCTAGTGAGATAGATGCTGAGAGGACCAACATGGCTATGGGTTCTAATTTTCTGGGGGAAGAGAGATGTGGAGAGGCCAGTTTGGAATAATGAATCAACCATTTCCCAGTCTCCAGTGAGGAGGTATGGTGTGAGATCAAACTACTCAGGAACCTTGGGGTCTTATGGAAGGCAAGGCTGAAGGTGCTGTGCCTCATCCTGTGGGAGTTCTTAACTATTTTTGAACAATACCATGACATGATGAAAAAAGAGTCTCAGACATTAATTTAGTACTAACTTATGGAATGAAGCATAGCTTACCTCCTTTTACTAAGAAAGCTTGCCCTAGGCCAAGTATGTGCTAGGTATTGATGTTTACAAGGAGCCAGGCACAGTCTCTGCCCGTTGAAAGACATTTGAATAGAGTAAGACACATTGAATGCAGTGATGATAGCTCACTGCTGGAGGAGAGACTCATCCCAGGCAGTTAGGAAGGTTTTCTTCCTGGTGGGTAATGATGTCTTAATGGCATCTTGAAAAATGAAGAAATACTGGAAAGAAAGAAAAGAAAAGAAAAGCATTCTGAGCAGAGGAAATGGAATACTAAACGTACAGAAGCCAGGTTTGGTGGACACCTGTAATCTAGAACTTGAGAGGCGGAGGCAGGAAGATCAGAAGTTCAAGGCCATTCTTGGTAATAAAGTATGTTTGAATCCAACCTGAGCTACGTGTCTCAAACAAAACAAAAGCAAAAAGCACAGAAACAGGCAAATGCTACATTTGGATGGACGTGGCGAGCTTTAGTTTGCTTTAGAATAAAACAGAGGGGAATGTAGTGTTAGTGTTCACATGACATTTTGTCATTCCAGATGAGAGATGCTACAAGTCCCAAATAGAGAAAGAGTAGTGATGACAAGAAGGAGCCAAGATTACCAGGAGTCCATGACTAGATGTTGGCATTGTGGTTGCCCCTGTTGTCTGCCTGGGTCATCATCTGGATGCAGCAAACTAGAGTGAATGTACTCTTGGGTATTGTGACACCCAGGTCCAGCAGACGTTTAGATACACACAGTAGCTAACATTTGGGCAACTGAGAGCTGACCTTGGAGGTTAGCTGCCTGTAAGTGGCTGTTCAGACCACAAGTATGAATCAGATTGCCTAGACAGTATTTCCTGGGCAGATAGAAAACAGAGGGACAGCCAATGGTGCCTGAGAGCTGATAATGGTCATGCCTAATCAAAAGAGCAGCAGCAAAGAGTCGATTCCAAATGGTTCTATTGGGTGCGTCTGTGGAGGAGGTAAGGTATGTCTCCGTTACAAGTGTGTGTGGTAACTTGGCAATCCTTGATACTCCCAGAAATAAAGAGAATATAACTGTGGAGAGGGACAAGTTGAGGAAAGGATTTTGAAAATCACAGAAACGTAACATGTTTGTACATCAGGGATGGAGAAAGTGGTGAAGCTGGCCAGGAACCATTGAGGATAATCACAGGCTGAAAGTTAAGATAACTAAATAGCACAGCCTAGATGTGAACTCTGGGATTCTGGCACGAATGAGTATCCAGTAATTTCCCACTGTACTCTAGGGCCACAGGAGGAGGGTGGAGGCTGACGAGGGACAGGAGGGTCAATGGTTGGTTGGTCAGAATTCCAAAAGAGACTAGAAGTGTCTGTCTTTAGTAAAGGTGTTTTAGAAACCCACCACTGCTGGCAGAGACTAGGCTGTTAATGTTTTCAGATAGGAAAGAGTATTGTGAAGTTTAAGAGATCAATACTTATTAATCTCAAGTAGTCCCATGTATTTCCTTACTGAGTTTATATCTTTCCATAAGACATAACAGCTATGAGAAAGTCTTTAAAGCAAATGTACAGATTAATCATGGATTATATAAGGTGCAATCCAGAGAAACAAAGTGATACATTTAGACCACCAGAATGCCTCTGCTTACTCTGCTCCTTTTTCTCCTTGAATATAATATTATTTGTATATTTGGTTAAATTTATTAAAAATAGACTTGTGGTGATGATTCAGTAAAGTTTACTATGCAAACATGAAGGTCAGAGTTCAGATTACAAGTATAGAAGATGCTGAGTTCAAGGGCATGCCCCTGTAATTCTAGGACCAGAGACAGAGACAAAAGAATTTCTGAGGCTTGCTGGCCAGATAGTTTAACCAAATTAGTGCACTCCAGGTACAGTGACCCTGATTCAAAAGCTAAGCTGGGGAAGGAGTAGGAAAGACAAGCATGCCAGCCTCTGGCCTTCATGTGCACACACCACATAAACCACGAATTTACTAAGGTAACTTCTTGGTTTTTTTCCTAATGCTTTATAATGTGGTTATATTTGCATTATATTTCTGTTGGGTAGCACTGATTTAGAGGTATAATCAGATTCCAGTATTCTTGATGTTATTATTTTTTGCAAGTTTACTTCACCAGTGGCATTGTGTTCTTTTGTTAGGGACACACATTGCCTGACTCTTTTTTGTGGTGTCAGCAGTGACTGACACTCTATCACTAGATACCATAATAGATACCATAATGGTTTGCAAAGTGAGTCCTTTTGTAATCACTGCTTACCTGTTTATCAGTGGAAAAATACAAAGAGACGCATCTCTTCTTTGTCACAGGTACAAGTATATAGGAAAGGTGGGGTTGATGATTCTCGGCTTTGGTTCCAGTCATGTTTCCATATTTCTGCTGGTGTTGCTGCAGCTCTTCCTCCTCCTTTCCTTTCCCTCCTCTACCTTCTCGTCCTCTCCCACTTTCCCCTTTTCCTTGTCCTCCTTTCTCTTCTTCCTTTTTCTCCTATACTTCCTCTTCCTCTCTCTCCTCCTAATGGCTGGATCTCTGAGTGTCAGCAAAGAGAGGGTTCAGGATAGAGATGCAGGCCAGAGAGGGAAGGAGGTAATCACTCTCTGGAAACTGCTATGGAAAGTAGGAGATGCTGGCTCCTTCTGCTCATCTTCCTCTCCTGTGGCTGGTCCTGTCCATCCTACCAACCTCTTCCCTTTCCTAATAAGATACCCATAAGACTCAAGAGCAAGCACATAAGCAGGGGGTTCTAGCTTCTCTTGAGCAGGCAGAACAAGAGATGCAGTTTGACTCCTCTTCCTGTGCTAGCTGGCTGACAAGTAGAATTCACTAGGAGGATGGTCGCAGCCTGTTATAGAGGGACAACAGAGGAACTGGGAGAGGCTGGTTAACACCCAGGACAGGATGTGCATGCACTGTGAGCAGAGGTGCAGGATGATTACAGGTTTTGGCAGCACTGAAATTTGTTGGATGTCTGTCGATGGTAGATGCCATGTTGATGTTTACCATGTTGTTGCCAGGAAACTCATTGGGCTGTGTGGTCAGTGATTTACTTCTGTATTACAGCATGGCTAATTTCTGTGATGATGTTCTTGAATACTTTGTGTTGGTGGAATTCAAGGCTGACATGTCAACCAAGGACAGGTTGCTAATTTCTGCAAAGGCTTTGTCAGGCACATGTAGCGCAGGTCACTCTTGTTGCCCATAAGCATGATGACGGGTGCTGTCTGCGTTGTCCCACAAGCTCCTTCACTCGGTATTCTACATTCTTATGCATCACAAGCTTGGCTGACTAATCCACCCTAATGCTTCACGTGGCTGACTCCACACCAGTGATGTGTTTGCTCTTTAGGTTCAGATGGTTATAGGTAAAGGATGACAGGAGGTGGCTCTTGTCAATACCCAAGTCCCAGAAGAGCACCACTTTGAACAGGAATTCAGACGCATCAGTCTGGGTTACTCATTGTGCCCCATACCAGTTTTGTTATCTTCCTGTCAACCGAAGGTTATGAGTCAGGTTTCTTTTCTTTTTTTTTTTTTCCAAGACAGTGTTTCTCTGTGTAGCCCTGGATGTTCTGGAACTCACTCTGTAGACCAGGCTGTCCTCCAACTCAGAAATCCGCCTGCCTCTGCCTCCCAAGCGCTGGGATCAAAGGCGTGCACCACCACTGCCTGGCATGAATCAGGCTTCTTAGTCATTGTGAATGAACTCATAGATTTAAACATAAAAGATGTATTTACTTTTTTATTTTTAATAATATGTCTTTGTGCTCCTGTGTAGGTATGTGCCCATGAGTGTGAGTGCCTGTGAAGGCCAGAAGGGTGTGATGGATTCCTCGGAGCTAAAGTCACAGGTGGTTGTGAGCCCCACCCGCTCCACGTGGGTGCCGAGGACTGGTCTTATCATCGGCAAGGGCGGTGATTGAATGATGTCCCCATCCTCCAGCATGGTTCAAGTCATTACCATCGCTGTTTGCTGTGCTAAAATGGTCCCATTTGGTGATGGTAATCATTTCAAGTTAGCTCCTGAATCCATTCCTGCTGATCTCTGTTAGTGCTAATCTCTGTTCCATCTTTTTGGTGGTGATATCCTCTCTTTGTTCATATACTATTTAAAAGGGTTTTAAATGTAGTTTATTTGAGCATGTCTGCATGAGTTTATGTACGTCATGAGCATGCAGTATCTCTGGAGGTTAGACAGCATGGGAACCTCTTGAACTGGAGTTACAGGCAGTTGTGAGTTCTGAGCCCTGAACCTGGGGTTCTTTGCAAGAGCAGTGGGTGCTTCTAACCACTGAGCCACGCACGTCTCTAGACCCAGATACTGGCAATTGTTGTATTCATGTTTTGCTTCCTAATCAGTATGTGAGTGTCCATGCTATAGATACATGTACATGTGTGGGAGGAGTGTGCACATGTGAATGTATATGCAGAAGCCAGAGGCCAACGTTGAGTATCATTCTTCAGAGCCACCCACTCTTTTTTTTTTTTGAAACAGGGTTTTTCCTTAGACCCTAGGTTTGCAGGTTATCAAGCTTGAAGGATCTGCCTGTCTCTGTCTAGGACCCACTGCTAGGATCCAAAGCTTACCTCCACACCCCCGCTTCTTACATGGATGGGTACTGGGTACTTAACTCAGGTCTTCATGCTTGTATGGCAAGAATTTTCCTGACTAAACCAATGCCCCAGCTCTGGTCAATGTCTTTTTATTAATCTTTTTCTTAAAAATAGTTTGGTTTCATTTTTTTTTTTTCTGATTTCTGATTTCTGCCCTTTTATTTCTATTTAGTTTGAGCTGAAAGGCTAGCTCATTCATTGGAAACCCACCTTCTTTTCTAATATAAACATTTAGTATTAAACATTAAGCTTTGCTTTAGCTGCATCTTACACAACTTGACATTTTAATTTCCATTTGCATTCTTTTAGTTCAAACTGTTTCCACTTTCCCTTGAAACTTCATTGGCTCCTAAATTATTTAGGTGTGTGTTTAACTTTGAAGTATTTGGCATTTCCCATGTTTTCTGTTACTGATTTCTCATTTAATTCTGATATGGCCAAAGACTACACTCTGTGTGATTCTAATTATTTTAATTTATTCTGATTTGTGGCCAGAAGAATGGTGTTTTCTTGGCAAATGTTTTATGTGCCCCTGAAAAGACAATGTACTGGGTTGTCTTCTCAGTGTCACGTTAATTACTGTGTTACTTGGGTCTTCAGTATTCTTGCTGATTTTTCTGTCTACTCCTATCAGTTATCCAGGAGAGGTGTGTTGAACCCGTCGAGGGTAGAGTGTAATTGTGGGTTTGCCGACCTCTCCTTTTGGTTCCATTGCATTTTTCTTCCTGTATCTTGAAGCTCTGCTGTTGGCTGCTTCACATTTCGAAGTGGAATGTGTTCTTAGCACATGATGCTGCTATTCATTGTCTTACTCTGCTGCTGGTAACTTCTCAGGCCGGGAGTCTGTGTGGCCTGTTGCTCATCTCCTTACCTCAGTCTGTTTAAGGATGTATCTGAATAGCTTTGCTTTCTCTACCATTTTACTTTTTTCCACCTTTCATCTTTCCACACATGGGTCAAAAGTCAAAATTGTAACAAATTCATTTTAAAGATCTAATTGGCTATACTTTTTTTTCCTTTTAAATTAATGATTCCAGAACCTTGTAACATCTTATTCTGTCGAGCAGAATGGGTGTTCCCCAGGCTCTGAGCAGAGAGCTGGTTCTGTAGGCAGCAAAAGGCTACAGAAGGCTGAATGGAACCAGGCGGGTTGCTTGGTGTCAGGCTCCTTAGGGCTGGGGCAGAGACCTTATTTGTGATTGCTCCCATACTAGGAGCTTTTTCCCTTTCTTACTTTCTTTTTCTTTGTTTATTTGTTTGCTTTATTGGATATTTTCTTTATTTACATATCAAATGTTATCCCCTTTCCCAGTCCCCCCCCACAAACTCCCTATCCCATCCCCCTCCCCCTGCTTCTATAAGGGTGTTCTCACATACCCACCCACTCCTGCATCCCCACCCTTGAATTCTCCTACTCTGGGGCATCAAGCCTTTACAGAACCAAGGGCCTCCCCTCCCACTGATGCCCATTAAGGCCATCCTCTGCTACATATGCAGCTGGAGCATATGTACTCTTCCGTTGGTAGTTTAGTCCCTGGGATCTCTTGGGGGTCTGGTTGGTTGATATTGTTCTTGTTCCTATGGGGTTGCAAATCCCTTCAGCTCCTTCAGTCCTTTCTCTAACTCCTCCATTGGGGACCCCATGCTCAGTCCAATGGTTGGCTGTGAGCATCCACCTCTGTATTTGTCAGGCTCTGGCTGAGCCTCTCAGGAGACAGCTCTATCAGGCTCTCGGAGTCTTCTGATTGGTTGCTGGCAGTCTCTGGGAGTTTGCTTTTCTTCATGCTTCTTCACTTCTTTGTTTTTAATTCTGAACTTGCTTACTTTGTCATTCTGTTTAATTACCCAGTACTTTGTGTAAGTAGTTTGCAGAAGTCTGGTTCAAAACCATGGCCTCCCATATCAAGTTCACTCATCCTATGGAATTTCTTTCTTCACTGAGGAAAATATATGGCTACTATTATTCTAGGGCAATATACTGTTTTTTGTTTTTTTTTTTAAATCCCAAGGGTCATATGAAATAGCTAAAATATGAGAAGCACCAACGGGCTGAGAAATTAAATAAACACAGCACCCATCTATGTCTGTCTCTATCAATTTGACTGATCTTTTCATTTTAAATATCATATTCTTATTTTTCATGGTTTTGTAATATAGCTCTGGCAAGTCTGGAATTTACTATGTAGTCTGTGATGGCTTTGAACTCACGTCTTCTTTTCCAAACCTCCTGAGTACTGGAATCAAAGCCATGTTCAACCTAAATCTGGCTCTTCTTGGTCTCTTGTCTAAGGAGGAGTTTGTCGTCCTCGTTTCTCTCTGCATTTTGTCCTCAAGGTTTATCCCCGATGTAACAGCCCTCAGGATTTCCTTCCTTTTAAAGCCTAAGAGTATCCTGTTGTATGGAATACGCTCTCTCTGTTTATCCATCCTTCAATGGCCATGTGGTTGCTTCTGTCTTTGGCTATTTCAGATAATGCTATGAATATCCTTTGAAGTCCCTGCTTTCATTTTCTTTTATGGATATGTCCAAAAGTAGAATAGCCGGATCATATGGGAGTTCCATTTTTAATTTTGTGAGGAATTACCATACTGTTTTCCTCTGCAGCTGAGCCATTTTTATTCCCACAGAAGGTGCACAGAGTTTTAACTTCCCCACAACCTCACTGATATGTGTGATTTTCTGGATTTTTGGAGGCTGGGGGTGGGGTAGGGAAGGAAGGGGCTTAGCAGCCATGCTAATGGGTATGATCTCGGGTTACAGCTAGTGATTAAGCATATATTTGGATTTTACTCTATGATTTTTATTATGCTTTCTATGTCTCCTTTTTTTATTCTGCTTGATTCTTTGGAGTTATTTAAATAGCTTTGTTATTACATTTTAATTTCTTGGGGTTTCTGGCTGTCTCTGAACAACTTGTAGGGGGTTTGTTTCTCTGATACTTTACATAGTTTTCACAACCTACCTAAAATTAACATTTTTCCATTTTGTACAAAATATAGAAGCCTTTCATCTATATGCAATAGTTGTCATATGAATTGTTTTTACATACATTGAGAACTCCATCAGACAACTTTTTTCTTTCAAGTAGCACAAATACTTCTAGGAACTTAAGGGTAAAAATAATTTAGTATATTTAAACAGGTATTTATTGTTTTTCCTTCAGTACTGTAGCCCCACATTTCCTTATTTATTCTGAAGAATGTCTGTTAGGGACAGTGAGATGGAACATCAGGTAAAGGCACTTGTCACCAAGGTTGAGGACCTGAGCTTGATCCCTGGAACCTACATGGAAGGTGGGAGCTGAGTCCTGCAAGTTGTCATATGTTCTCCACATGTGCACCATAGTGCATGTGTACATGGTGTGCTCTGTGTGTGTGTGTGTCTGTGTGTGTGTGTGTGTGTGTGTGTGTATGAGCAAGCAAGCACACAGAAAAATAAATACATAAATAAGTAAATGCAATTTAAAGAATGTCTTCAGGGTTTCTTTGAAGCAAGTCTAGTAAGGGCAATTTCTTAGTTATCCTTCATCCAAGAGTCTCTCTGTTTCTGAAGAAGTGTTCATTGGATGGAGAATTTGAGGTTGACAGTTTTGTTCTTTCAGCATTTTCAAATGTTACTTCAGGGCCTTACAGACCCCATGGCTTCCTATAAGGAACCCACCGCGTTAATGTAGTTCAGAAACCATAGTAGAACTTTGTTTAGAGTCCTGGGAATTGCTTTGGGAAATACAGAATCAGAGTAGCCCAGGGAAGCTGAGATTGTACAGGGCTTGTGAAGGAAGAGAGGACTAGAGGACAAAGGTAGCTTTTTCAGGGTGTTTGTAAAAGGAAAGTGATTGACACAGAAAAGTTAGCACAGCATATGTGTCCAGCCTCTGGGCATTGTTACCAGATACACCTACAACATTCTACTTGAGCATTGTACAGTGGTGTTACAGAAATCTCATCATGCTTTAATTTTACAGTTCTGTCCTATACTTCTTTCCGTGGGCCATGAATCAGGTAGGTTGTCACTACATATATTAGTTCCTTTTCTCCTTGCTATAACCAAATACCTAACAAAAAGCAAGGGGCAGCGAGGGGTATCTTAGCTCACAGTTCAAAGGGCTATAGTCCACCTCGGTGAGAAGGGTGAGTGTTGGGAGTGGCTCAGTTCTTAGTGCTGCCCAGGAGGGAAGAAAGGACAATATCTATGCTATGATGGCCTCTTCCTTTCCCCCTTTTTATTCAGTATGGAACTCTAGCCCGTGGGATGCCACACACAAAATTCAGAATGGGCCTCTGTTAAACCTCTCTGCAAATACGATCAACAGGCATACCCAGTGATGTGCCCCATCAACACCAGAGGTATTTCTTAATGCAATCAAGCTGACAGTTGGAACTGACCGTCACAGTGGGTCCTACATTATTGATCACTAAGACTTTACTAGGGAAAAGAATTATCTGTGACAGTTACAGCTGCAACATTCACTATGGGATGCTGATCGTTTTTGGAGTTTGGTCCAGTTCCAAGCTTTATATTTCCTGTCATGGTGGCAGCGTGTAACTCCTGATCCTTTAATGGTCTCCTGAGGCCATTTTGAAGTGTTCCTTGTTTGACTGGCTTTTTGGAGACAGGTGCTCAGCTAGCCTAGACTGGCCTCAAGCTTGCCAGTCTGACCTTAAACTCCTAAGTTTGTCACCTCCCAAGTACTTGAATTGCAGGTGTGTATCACCAGGTGGCCTGGCTTAGAAATGATCTTTCAATTATGATTTTCTTTTTTCAAATTGTTATTTGAATTGTGTTTTATGTGTAATATATTGTTCTCTCGGACTGCTTTTAGAGACAGTTTTCTTTCTTTATCTTGACTCTCAAGCATCATATCTGGGCATGGATTTCTTTGAGGTTATTCAGTTTGGGACTTACTAATCTTTAGATCTGTAAGTTTAGGTATCTGTTGGATTTGGGATATTTTTAGCCATCATTTCTTCCAGTTCTCTGTCTGTACCAATATCTTTCTCCTCTTCTATCGGGGTTTCGGAGACCTTTCAGTATTAACTCTGCAGGATCCTGCTATTCATTTTAAAGAGATTGTCTATGTATGTTTAAGTGTATGCACATGTATCTATATGGATGTGCATGTCTGTGTGCACATGCAGAGACCAGGTCAGGTGTCCTCTCTCATTTTCTACTTACTCCGCTGGTGTAGGGTCTCTCCCTGAATACAGGGCTGGTGTTTTCTCCATTAGGCTGGAAGTCCAAAATCCCCAATGATCTCCTGTCTCTGCCCCCTTGGCATTGGGGTTATGGATTGTGGGCTCCCAAGCTAGATAAGGGATGGTAGACCATTGCCCATACCCAGGACATGTCTCAGAGAACATGGCAGGAGTGTGGCCACTCCCTACCCAAATCAGGCTTGGGCCTACTCAGCTCCATAGGACAAAGGCCTCATTATGATAAAGCCAGTTAGGCTTCTCAGCAATCATGTGACTGACAATCTGCTAATCTAGTTGGTGTGCTTCCCTGCTCTCTTTCCTCTCCTCCCCGCTGACTTGAGCTGTATAAGCTAGCCCCACTGTTTCAATAAACGAGCTGTCTTCCGAAACAGTTTCCTTGCTGGGCAGTGGTGGTACATGCCTTTAATCCCAGCACTTGGGAAGCAGAGGCAGGCGGATTTCTAAGTTCAAGGTCAACCTGGTCTACAGAGTGAATTCCAGGACAGCCAGGGCTGCACAGAGAAACCCTGTCTCGAAAAACAAACAAACACATAACAACAACAAAAAGAAAATAGAAAAGACAAAACTGAAACAGTTTCCTAGGTTGTACTCACCACCACATAAGACACTGCTCCCCAGCTCCTGGGCACCATGACAGTGCCCAAAGGCTGGTCAAGTGTCTGCAGAATGACAGCTTCTTACCGAGTTGCTAGGATCTGGACTTTTCAGTCCTTATGACATTCAACAAGGGCTCTAATTTTAACCAATGAGCCACCTCTTTGGCCCCTCCATGCATTTGAATAAAGATTTTTTTTCTTCCTATTCTTCAATCTTGAGGATTTTTATTTTTATTTATCATCTCAGCATCTGTGCAGCCTCATGATTGATGTTTGTCTGTTAATTGCTTTTTCTCTTGAGAGTTGCTTGATATATTCCTAGTTCTTAGATGTCAAATGATCTTGAACTGTGTCTTGGGCATTTTGAATATCATCTGTGAGGTGCTAGGCTGGTTGCCTTTTGGAGAGGGCTATTTTTTTTTCCTTTTCTAAGCACACAGTCAACCTGGTTATGTTCAGTCCAGGGTTGTTTCTGTGCCTGCATTTCCATTGTCAAAGTCACATTTCAGTAGCTTGGTAGTACTTTCATGTTTTATCCCTTTGGTAAGCTGAAATTGCTTCCCACAAGTTACCTTATGTGGTAAAGGGACACTGAAGACATGATTAACACAAGATAGGGAGGTTACTGGGGGTTGTTGTGGGGATCTGATATAATCACAGTGGGCCTTACTACATGGAAACAGGAAAATTAGGTTCTTCCTACAGTTTCCAGGAGGTACAGGTATTCATACACCTTGTTTTAGCCCCTATATCCCAGTTCAGATTAACAATGTCCGGAACCATAAGACAACACATGTATTATAAGCTACAGGGCTTCTTTGAGCTTTGAAGCACAGCCACATGCATATGCAGAGGGACCTGGTGGTGGCCAGCATTGGAGTTCAGACCTGGAGCTGTGCACTTGATTCTGGCCAGTTCTTCACATGTACAGCTCAGCATTTCATGCGGTCCTGTAGAGAATAGCCAGTTTCTCTTATGTACACTGCTGCTGTAGGAGACAAATTCATTCCTGGAACTCACCTGACATTAAGTCTGGACAGTCTACTGAGAGTTTTTCTTCTAGGGTTCTGGCTGCCCCAAAGACCAAGTTAGGAGGTACAAAATTCTGTCTCTGTTCTTCAGTGCTGGAGTCACAGGCCTTCCTATTCAAGCCAGGGTGTTTTTTGTTTTGTTTTAGGTGGATGCTGGAGATTCCAATGCAAACCTGATCTTCCCAGCCCTCCCCACCCCCACTTTCCACCCTCCTTCAGTCTGATGATACGCTTGGCTGCCGGACGTGGTGAGGCAGGAGATATATAGGGTAGAAGTGTGGGTTCAGGGTAGACACAGATGAAAACAGGAAAGAATGAGGCACTTAAGCCATCAATGCAAACATGGCTCCCTCTGCCCTGCGGCTCTCCACCCAAAAGAAGCTCCAGAGGAGGCTGGGGCATAGATTGTTAGGACTGTAGTTTGTCTTTTGGATCTGGTGGAAGGACTTGGGTGTTAGAAGGTAGAGGTAACTGTCAAGAGGAGGGGTGCTTTTCTGAGACGTGAACTCAGGTGTGGCTGCTAAATTGGGAGCCACTGGAAAGCACCAAGGACTGAACATTATGGCCTAAAGAGGGAATACAGGGGCTGGGGGTGTAGCTGGGCATAGCATGCATGAAACCCTGGGTTGGCACATGCTGGCGACCCCAGGACTTGGAGGTAAACTGAAGAGCCAGTCGTTCAAGATTACCCCCGTCCTTCACTGTGTAAAAAATTAGAGGTCAGAATGGGAGACACCCAAGTGTGGTGTTATGATTTCATAGATGTAACCAATTCAGATAATAATGAAAGAGATGCTCAATGAGGTGGCATTTAATATATTTGACCTAAATTATAAAATGCCATGAGTTCCTTATTCCTCAAGCAATGATAAATCAATAAACATTGCTCTGAAATTGTGTATGGTCGGAGTCCAGAAGTCACAGAGAAAAACGTAGTCCTGAGAACTCTGAGCTCCATCAAAACACATGAATGACTGCATCATGTTTCTGTGGCCATTGTAGCCGGGCCTTTTCCAGTGTTCTCATTGTGGCAAAAATTAAAATCAAGTTTAGTATGAGATTCTAGTATTTCTAAACACTGGATAGTTACTTTGTTTATAGCTTAAGGTTCCCTGAGAAAGTCTGGAACATTAATTACCTTTTTTGTTTGTTTTAGAGTTTTAGTAAATGTCAAGAGCTCGAATTGGTAGCAGGTGCCCATAATCCCACCACTTGGGTGATGGCAGGAAAATTCAAGGCCAGCTTTGGCTGTATGGTAGTTTTGAGGGCAGGCTGGGATGTATAAAGACCTGCCTTAAAAAAAAAATAAAAAGAGGACTATGTAACATTACACTTGGCATGTCACTGAAATAAAGGTTATTTGGAGTAAGGACTTTGAAATTCTTCTGTGCATTTAATATAATTTTCTTTTCCTTCGTTCGTTCCTTCCTTCCTCCCTTCCTCCTCGCCGGCGCTGGCGGGCCGCCGTCGGTCCTTCCTTCCTCCCTCCCTCCTTCCCTCCCTCCTTCCTTCCTTTCTTTCTTTCTTTCTTTCTTTCTTTCTTTCTTTCTTTCTTTCTTTCATGTATGTGAGTACACTGTCACTGTCTTCAGACACACCAGAAGAGGACATTGGATCGCCATTACATGTGGTTGTGAACCACCATGTGGTTACTGGGAATTGAACTCAGGACCTCTGGGAGAGCAGTCAGTGCTCTTAACCACTGAGCCATCTCTCCAGCCTTCCATGCATTTAAAAGGGAGCATCAGATCAGTTTGTCTGGTAGCTTTGTAGTTTACCACATACATCACGAAAGGCATTTAATAGATTATATTTAAAAGAAAGCAATTGCCTATCACATAGTTAAATCTCCATTGCAGATCAATGTTGTTGCACTGATTTCCATGTTGATTGGACTTAGTTGTTCTCAGAAACAAACAAAGGAAAAAAAAATTAGATTATTAGAAAGCTTTCATCCCACAGTCCCCAGGTTTTATTCTAGGGTTGGCTGTAACTTTGCTAACACAAATATTCATGTCAAGACATGTATGAAATAGAATGTCTTTATGTTTTAATGTGGTATTTTAATGACATGCTAGAATTGCTGTGAGCATTTTTGAATTTAAATACAGGTAAATGAAAGGAAGGAGTCTTGGTCTTGGAATCAAGTGCTAAGCAAGGGCTGCTTTGAAAGTCATGTGCTTAGCAAGGGTTCTCACGTCACTGAGCTGGCCCTGAATACTGACAGGCCACAGACTGAGTTATTGAAGTCTCTGAGCCTGGTGGGATTACCTGAGTAGCCTCTTTAGGACTAAGTCAGGCCTAAATTCCCATTCCATTCATTTCCTCTGCTCTCCGATGTGCTGAGTACTCCCTTCATCAAAGGCGAAGATGCCACCCTGTGCTGCTGAGCATCTCACTGTGGTGAGCCACCTTCACATGCCCGTACCTCACTGTGGTGAGCCAATTTCACATGCCGGCCTAGTAGTGCAGGTCCATAGCTGCACTCGGGAGGTTGAGGCGTGAGGACTTTATGTTCAAGGCCAGTCTTGGTGATGTAATAAGACCTGACTCAAAATAAAAAGGAAAGGGGGGAGCGGGAGGGGAGAGGGAGGGGGAGAGGGAGAGAGAGAGAGAA
>NW_021604770.1:232199-232610 GCF_004785775.1 Grammomys surdaster
GAGAGAGAGAGAGAGAGAGAGAGAGAGAGAGAGAGAGAGAGGCAGTTCTAGAGTACTTACTTAGCATGTATGAAGATTGTCTCATCTTCAATCCTGGAGGAAAAGTAAGAAAATGAGACAGAGGAGGAGGAGAAAGAGAAGGAGGAGGAAAAGGTGGAAGAAGAGGAGGAAAAGGAGGAAGAGGAGGAGGAAGAGGAGGAAGAGAAAGAGGAAGAGGAGGAAGAAGAGGGAGCAAAGACCATCACAGAATCGTGGTAATGTATGTTTGACAATCTGTTTTCTTGTAATTTTCTCAGATACTTTATTTTGAATCCTTCTGATTTCCTTATTGCTTATGGTGGTGTACACACACACACACAGAAAGAGAGAGAGAGAGAGAGAGAGAGAGAGAGAGAGAGAGAGAGAGAGAGA